>NC_064616.1:40975454-41278484 GCF_023898315.1 Schistocerca nitens
AGTAATGAAAGATGTATGTATGTATTAACTGTTATTTATGTTTTTTTCAAAAAGGTGCTTGGACTATTCCAGTTAAAGATACAACAGGCAAAAATACAGTTGACTCTCTTGAAAAAATTTCAAGTTAAGAAAAAGAAAAAAAATTTCAAATCCATAATGTTAATGAAATATATAATAATGAATTTCAAAAATTAACAAAAAGACTCAATATAAATCACTATTCAGCTTTTAGTGAATTAAAATTGTCTTGTTACACAATTTATAGAACATTAAAGGAAAAATGTAGAAATAAATTGATTTACAAGGACATTATAAATGGGTCAATTTAGTTCAAAATGTCGTTGATGAATATAATGACACAAATCATTCAACAATAAAAATGAAACCGAAAAGACGTAAATATTGAAAGAGAAAAAATTTTATCAAACTCTGTTTATGTATGAAACTTGTTAGATACTAATTCTTAATATGAAATCGTTGATAAGGCAACATAAGTAAATTAAAAGGAATTTTTAAGAAGGATACAAGCAAAACGGTCATCAGATTTTTTTGGAAATTGAAAATGTTAGTCCTTCTAACAGAATCGCAAAAAATTGAAAGTTTTAAATTCTGAAGAAATAAAAGGCAATTTTTATGAACTAGACCTATTGAAAACGAACTTTCCAGATGTTTATCTTTCAAAATAAAGTAAATAATGTACATGTTAATTGGTTAGGTTTTGGTAATTCACAGAATAGTTGAGTGGATGAAAGAAATTTAATTATTTAAAATGTTAATAAAATAATTAAATAAAAGTAGAGTTGGTTATAAAAAATTTAAATATGTTTCTCATTGAATATAAAATCATTACACTTATTGTTTGATTAAAATAGATAGTCTATTTTGAAATTCTAATAAAAGGTAACTTACATAATTTAATGTTTATTTGAAAGTTTTTAATTTGAGTTGATGGCATCAATTGATTATGATAGTTTTAGTTTATTATATGCACAAAAAAATCGGTATGAATGTTATTTTAAAATTTAAACATGAAAAAAGGTGATTGAAGTTTAGTTTTATTTCCTAACAAAGATTGCTAAGATTAATTACACCATAATACAGTTTTTCTTGTGAATATTTACATAAAATATTGAAATAATTTCGATAACAAATAACATTCAATCTTTGTTTCATAGGAATAAATTGATTGGAAAAGGTAAGTCATAATATATTTAAACTATTCACAATTTGGATGTCTATTTCTGATAATATTTATTTGTGTTTGAACATTTTATTAGGTTCAAATAACATAAAGTCTTAATCACTACAATTAAGTTTTAATATAACAAATGATGGGCTTAAATTTTCATCAGTTAATTCAGGGGAAAAATGTGGCAATAAACTACTTATTTGTTCATTTCTTTACCCAAAATGTCGATAGTGTAGCAAATCTTTCATCTGATATTTTTTTGTAATTATCCTTAATATTATTCAGATCTTTTAAATGATTTATTTGTTCTTTCTAGTGTTGTTTTACATTTTTTTTAATTTCGCGATTTTTAAAATTCAATTTTTATATTCTATTCTTCTTCAGTGTTTAGATTTAATGATTGCTTTATAATAACCAAATGGTAAAGTATTAATTCCATCTTGTAATATAATACGTTTATAATCATCAGACCATGAAACAATTTTATTACATTCAACAGTATACCATTCGTGTTTAAATTGTCTACTTAAATTCATTTCCCTACATTGTTTCATTTTGTCATCTAAACAGTTATTATAATAATCGAAAGAAAATTCAGTTTTTAGAAAAGATTTTTTCACTTTTTAAATTTTTTTATTCTTTATGTTCTATTTTCTAAGCATCCTCCAATCTTAAATCACAGTGTTCTGACATCATTTTTCCAGAAACTTCAACTTTCATTTTCCTTAAAGCTTTCCTGTTACTTTTGGAATTTTATAAATATTACATTTGGAATAATCTCTTGCATCTAATTCGTTTATCATCCACTTCATATCCCTATAAAAATCCTCAGCTCTTATGGCGAAATTAAAACAAATGGTATCCATATAAAATAAAATATTATTTTTACCATAATTTAGTTTCATTGCATTATAATGAAATTCATACATTTCTCTTTTCAAAATAGCTAGAATACGAATATCAAAATAAATTGATTTTTCGAACTTTACTATAGCTTATTCAGAAAACTACAACTAGATTTTCTAAAAAAAAGTGATAGTATGTTCATAATTTGCTTTTGAAATATGTTACGTATTTTTTGTGGATCTGTTATTATTTAAATATTTGGTTACTTGTAATGTTTTCCATCGTTTTATAAAACTTATTCATTGGGTTTTATAAAAATCTTTCTCAAATTTATTAACTGCATTTTTTCTTATATCTGTCTTAAAAGTAATATATATTTTCAATATGTTCACATGATATTATTCTACGAATTTATGTTAACTTCAAACCATGATTTATATATTGTACATGATTACTATTATTTAAACATATTTTTATTTATTATTTAATGATGATAATAATTTATTTTCTCCTTTTGGTGCTAATGGTCAATCTTCTTATAAATCACGTTATTTTTAAAATTCTAAATCATGTTCTAAAATATAACCATATTTACTATCATTTAGTATTTTGGATTTAACCATTCCAAATTTTTAAATGGTATAAATTGCCAAATTGGATAAACATCTAAATTAATTGTCTTCTTCAATAAAATTCTTCAGGGTATCAGACCGCATCGTCAAAATTTAAAATGCGCCAACGTTTCGGCCAGCGTTGCAGCTAGCCTCCATCAACGTAAGGCCCTGATTAAGGCTAGCTGCAACACTGGCCGAAACGTTGGCGCATTTTAAATTATGACGATGCGGTCTGATACCCTGAAGAATTTTATTGAAGAAGACAACGGCCGCGGAAGCCTACGCTTACATAAATTAATTGTGTCTAAATATGCTATATAATTTCACTGTTCCTTTGGCTCAAAATTTTTCGAATATTTAATATTTGATTTTACATATCAATTAATACTTTGATAATTACACCTAAAATGCCTTTCTCAAGAAATAAAATCGTATCATAACCGTCTAACAAAACCAATTCAATTTTTGGTATTTTTGACATATAATCTCAAGATAAACCATGTTCTGTAAAATACCAAAATTTATGCGATTTAATACATGTATCCCTAAAATTTTCAAAAATATCTGTTAGTATTAAAACCAGATTTGTTATTTAATTTTGTATACTCATCTAAAGTTTTAGTATTAAATATTTTCCAAACAAATTACGCATAATTTTAATCTGCATCAGAAATGATTCATTTATTAAGTCTAGAACGAAAAATGCTACATTTGGTATTTTGTTTCATTTAAACATTAAATCTAAATGCTTACCTTTTAAATATTTTGCTGTTTCTCTAAATTGTTCTTTTGTAAGTCTAGAAGATAATTTATAAGTACATGAGGCCAAAAATTTAAATATATCTAAAAATCTTAATGTTAATTCATCTTTACTATTTTTACTGAATGGAATATAATACTGTTCATTATTTGTAATAGCATTAATATTTTGACAATCCATTGCTAATTCTTTAATAAATAAATGAACATCTTCATTTGCTAAATTATTAGTTTGAACTGGAATAAAATTATGACTTTGATAATTAAGATTACGATTCACATGTGCAGCTCCATAATATTTACCTGTCAAATGACAATTACAGCTTACTTTTTTTCTCCTTTAGTAAATTCCTTTTGAAACAAGTTTTTGAATTTTTAATATATATTCATCATTAGAATATTTTACTTATATTTCTGAAATATCCTTAGTTTGTTGTTTTAACATTTGTCACCGGTATATGTTACAAGTTTTTAATAATCATCATTAGAATGTTTAACTTAGTAACAAACAATGTCAATGGTAGATATTTGTGATATTTATTAATATAAGCTTTTTGTTGGTTTTTAAATTCAATTTATTCATCTTCAAAGAGAATATCTACTTTTACTTATTTCGATTTTTAGAACAGTTTTCGTGACTGCTTAATTGTTTGTATTAATGAAAATACCTTTAAAATCTATCACAAGGTTAAATTTTTCCATTGTGTTCACTTGTTTGTGGACTAATTAAACTACATAGATTTTTTATCCAACAATAATGAGAATAATTTTCTTTTCGAGTTATAAGAAGATAGCATACTTCTCTTGTTTATTTTTATGGTTTATTTTTATGGTACACCATAAGTGTAAATATTAATTGAGATATCTGACTTCTTTCCACATGTCGAATATCTATTATTTAAACAGGAAAATTAATTTTCTTGTTTCAAAATTTTCATCTGATTGTATTCCAATATTTTAATAATTTTAACCCTTTCTGCATTATCATTTGCTGGTGTAAAGCTGATTTCATTTAATAAAAAACATTTTTGATATGTGTCTTTTACATTGTTTAATCGACGCGCAGGTCGCCTACGTGGCGTCAGCTCGAAAGACCTGCACCAGGTGAACGGTCTACCCGACGGGAGGCCCTAGCCACACGACATTTCATTTCATTTTACATTGTTTAAAACTGTTTCTACATAATTTTTTTGGTAAATCGATATAAGAAGAACAAGAAATCGGTTTGTCAATTAACACTTATTTATAAACTAATTATATAAAATAAACAACAATCAGATTTTTCCTTTGCATTTCTTCCATTTCAGTAACAGTTATTCAGTTAGTAGTTTATTCTAAATTTAGTATTCATAATAAAACTTCATTACTTCTTTTAAAATTAAATTCTTTTATATCATCTTGCCTTTTAAAATTACACTAAAATTTCATATTAGCTTTAATCGTTCTTCTTTGTTTTAAAGTGATCTTAAATTTAGTGCTTACTTCTCCTATAATGTGATTAACTGATTCTTGTGGTCAACTATATTACCAACATTATTAAGTTTATAAGTAACTAAAAATCGTGATCATAAAAGAAATTAAAGATGAAAAATTTTTCAGGCAGTTATTTGTTTAATTCCTTGATATTTGTGTAGTAGAAGCTTTTGAAAATAATTCTCATTACTGACATTATTAGTATTACCCTCAGATCTATTTATAACATCGATTAACTGTTGTTTATGAAGTGTTGAATAGTTCTTTGAATTTTTCGATTTACAGATTTGATGAAATTCCTTTAGAGATATTTTATTCAATTCGTTATCAGTATTATTAATATTGTCCTCAGATTTTGTGCTAAAATCGATTAATTGTTGTTTATTAAGCTTGGAATAATTGTTTAAAATTATTGTTTCACAGATCTCATGAAGTTCTTTTAAAGATTTTTTATTGAATTCATTCTCGTTATTAATCATATTGTCAAAAGGATTTAGAATAAGATTGATCAATGTTTCAGTATTAAGTTTAGAATAATTTTTTGAATTTATCGTTTTACAAATTGTTTGATGTTCTTTTATATTCTTGTATCTTAGTTCTCTCTTCTTCTTTCTTTCATATTAAAACAATCAATAAGTTCCTATAGATTTTGTCTAGCTACACTTGAATAACTATTTTCTTGACAATATTTTTTTTATCTGTGTAACTTAATACACGATTTTCTTTACAATAGTTTTCTAAGTTTTTAAATAGCTCTGCTTTGGAGTAAATTTTTTGCTTTTATTTATATAGAAAAAATTTGGACTTTTAAAAAACTATAATTTTTAGAGTGACTTGTACCTTTCAGCTTTTAAATGAAAATTTCTATCATTGGCAAAGACAAACGATGTTTAACATAACTTATTTATGAAGGAAAAAATTTATTAGATTTTTATTTTTTAAATAAATGAAAATTTCGTTCGTGGATACAGATAAATTTTTAATGAGGGAAACAAGAATACTAAAATCTTGGTTTCATATGCAGAAATCTTAAAAATGTACTCTTTGGCCCAGAACTCTCATACATACACTACTTTCTGGTCATTCCTTTTCCTATCCCACCCACAAATAGAGCGAGGGGAAGAAAAACTATATATATGTCTCTATATGAGCGCTAATATCTCATATCTTATCTGTATGGTCCTTATGTAAAATGAATGTTGATGTTAGTAGAATCCTTCTGTAGTCAGCTTCAAATGTTGTTTCTCTAAATTGTCTCAATAATGTTCCTCGAAAAGAGCATGCATTCACTCTAGGGATTCCCATTTTAGTTCCCAATACATCCACCACCTAATTTGGCGGAAGTAAATAGGAATGCTACTACAGGGCTGTATTCTGAGAGAAAGCCATGTAACAAGCTCATCCATGTTTGGGATTGGGTGGTCAGCAGACAGGTATTTTGCTATTTTTCACTGGGCCAACCTTTCTGAGATATTTCGAAAACACATCTCACAACGTTTCAATTAAACCCAAGCGACATTTAAACTCCCAGTCCTTCTAAAAACGATAGGAAAACTTCTGCAAGTCTGTAACCATTAACAGCTGTTCAACTCAGTGAGAGGTTGCTTGTCAGTTGGGAGTGGTACAGCCCTTAAGTGCAGGTGGACGTTCTCAGCATGGTGGTGGCAGTGGTTACTATTCACATGGAGCCAATGGCGGAGACAGAGATGGGGGCAAAGGTGTTCCAGAGGTGCAGAGCACAGTGAAACATTTACTTTCCCCATAGACTAACATGTCTCAGCACAATTAGTTCAGGACCAGTACACCAGAATTCTAAATGTCTTATTTCCTCCAATATGACAAGGAAACCTGTATTGGCATAAACTGTCGCCGGCACACCAGTCAGCAAAGAGGTTGCGAGAAGATCGACAGTAGGCGCAAGCAATGTGCCTATCAGGGAAGAGGCCAAAAACACTCACAGGCAAATGCGCCACCAACTCTCTCTCGCCTGCCAGTATTTAGATCGCCGCCACGGACTAGAGGCCCCAGTGAGCCATCCAGTGAGTCACTGAGTCGAGTTATTAGTTGCAGCCCAGTGGGAGTCACAGTCGCTGTTAGCTCAGCCTCTACCTCAGAGTCAGTCAGTACCTAGCGACCAGAGTAGTCTACATAGCGGACTTTTTCTTCACCAGCAGTGAGGCTAACGTGGACTGTTAAGGAAGAGCTTGTACCACAAAACCTGGACTATCTTAAGTTGCTTTCAGTTTAAGTTAATAAAGAACCCTTTAATACATGCATGCAGTTGTGTTATAGAAAGGGGATACCTGCCACCAAACATCATCTTCTCCTTGCTTCCCATGGTACAAGCCTACAGTGACAAGGAGACGACACAAAACTGGCGACGAGTATAATTCAGGGCAGATCTGGTTGCTTCTCTTATGTTTTAGCCTGCAGGGGTACTCATTTCTCATTGCCAATTTGTTGTTGTGTTCTTGAATGTATTCCAGGAGGGGAGCCGCAGAACTAATCAAAGTTCTCTTTTCAGTGGCTTTGCTTGCTTTTTGCTGTAATGTATTTGTGTAAACCATGGCTACCCCGCCCCCTCCATTCCCTGCCCTCGCTCCTCAGCTTCAGAACCAACAAATTGCTACCTTGCTGACGACAGTATAACTTGTGGCTGCACAAGCTGCGTCGGCTGCCCAACAGACAAACCGACCAGAGCAACAAGTGCTGCCGACCATCACCCTGGCAATTTAACGACACCGAAGAGGAGAGCCTAAAATACCTGACACAGTTCCAGGCACATTGTCTAGTTCACCATGTTCAAGTTACTGTGAAGCTACAATATTTTCTTTCGACTGTGGAGTCCCAAGTGTTCAGGTTAATACAAAAACTATTCCCAAGCTATGTCTCACGACGAATTCAACTATGACGAAGTAATCGCTGCATTAACTCAGTACTGTTTGCAGCAAGTAGCTGCAGCCAGATATCAGTTTTTTTAGCTTGCAGAAAAAGACGACAGGATTATTGGGCATGACTAGGAAGCGTAAATTTAAGTGTAGTTGTAGCAACTTTTACATTGACTTAATGATTAGGGATGCAATAACATTCACTGTTCCCAATAGAAGAATACGAAATCAGATCTTGAAGTAGTCTGATCCATCACTTCCTCAAGTGGGATTCCTTAGTGACAGATGTTTAATGCAGTTTGATCCTGCCAAGCCGGTAGTTTTGCAAATCGACGCTTCTTCCTACGGAATTGACGCTGTGAATTCGCACAGAATTGTTGCACAAGGCAGACCTATTGCTTTTGCCTCAAAATTGCTCATTAAAACTCAGTGAAATTATTCTCAAATTGAAGAAGAAGCTCTTGCTATGTGTATGGTCTGACAAAATTCCATCACTATTTGTATGGTCGCAAGTTCTATTTAGTGACAGATCACAAGCTTTTGCACAAAAATTGCAACAATGGGCTTTGTTACTTTCGCAGTATTAGTACGAAATTATGCACAGACCTACGGCAAAGCATGGCAATGCAGACCACCTATCTCACCTTTTGATAGGCCCAGACACTGATTTTGATGCATCTGCCACACCTTGCCAAATCGGTGTGCAGGACTGGAATCTTTTCCCTTGCACTACAGAAAAATTACATAGGCCACGGAAACAGACCCAGATCTTAAGATTTTGATGTATTACATTCGCACATCTTGGCCTCCATCATTGAACATTGTTCAGAATTCAGTAGTGTGCCGATACTTTGCACGTTGGCATAGCCTTTTGGTACAACAAGGAGTGATTCTAGTTCGAAATGACAGTGCACAATCGCGTGTGCTTATCCCCAAGTGTTCCAAAAGGATGTGTTGCGATTTCTCCACCAAGGACATTGTGGAACTGTGCGCACTAAACTGATAGCCCACCGGCACTGTACTTGGCAGGGCATGGACGCCCACATTGAAGAGATGAGGACGGTGTCTATGGCTTCTACCACATCACGTCACCATTCAAGCGTTGTTCTCCATATTTTACATCGAAGTTTTGCCAGAATAACTTGTGTCAGACAACGGACCATAGTCCACTTCACGTGACTTTGACCAGTTTTGTGGACACAATGGCATTCGTCATCTCACAAGTGCTGAGCTTAACCCACAATCCAACGGAGAAGCAGAACACCATGTATGCAGTTTTAAGCAACAGATGGCCAAGCTTTGCACCACCCACACACGGTAACAGGTGCTGCAACTCTTTCTCGCCTTCTACCACTCGCTCTAACACGACGGACCATCACCGGCGGAACTTCTGCATGGCCGCCGCCATCGGACGCTACTACACTCGCAACACCCACCACAGCCTCCGGCGACGCCAACGCTCTGCAAGTATCGCTTTGTGATGCACTATCTTGTTCTTATCAGGGTTTACGACAACCGTGGGCGCTGGGAAAGAGGTGTGATCCAGGAACTCATTGGTTTTTCTATGTATTTGATTGCAGACCCCAATGGTTTGCATTGCCACCACCAGAACCAAATTCGTGCGTGTCATTTCCCCCATGATTCTGCTACTTTTCTTCCCCCATATTTACGGCTTCACGGGACCACGCGGCATTCGCAGCCTCCCACTGGTGCCACCAGGACACCCCAGCAGGAGCGATGGTCGATGCTTCCTCGCCCCCGCCGTCTCTGCTCGCCAATCCAGTGGACCTGGACCCGCCATCGCTGTCGCGGTCGCTATCATCACCCCACGAAACGTCCTCAGACCTGATATGCGCAGTGGCAGCTGTTTCCTGGAGGATATTCCTGTTGTCTTGCAAGCCAGATGGCAGGGTAACACCTATGGCTCCCAGTGCATCTCTACATCCAGCATCCTGCCTCCCTCCCTGTTGTTGTTCGCAGTCTGTAACCATTGACAGCTGCCCGTCTCAGTGAGAGATGGCTTGTCGGCTGGGAGTGGTACAGCCCTTAAGTGGCTGGCTCCGAGCACTATGGGACTTAACTTCTGAGGTTATCAGTCCCCTAGAACTTAGAACTACTTAAACCTAACTAACCTAAGGACATTACACACATCGATGCTAGAGGCAGGATTCGAACCTGCGGTCGTAGCGGTCGCGTGGTTCCAGACTCCTTAAGTGCAGGTGGACGTTCTCAGCATGGTGGTGGCAGTGATACCTGTTCACATGCACCCAGTGGCGGTGACAGGGATGGGGGCAAAGGTGTCCCAGGGGTGCAGCACACAGTGAAACATCCTACTTTCCACCTAGACCAACATGTCTCAGCACAATTAGTTCATGAGCAGTATACCAGAATTCTAAATGTCTTATTTCCTCCAATACGACAAGGCAATGTGTGCTGGCGTAAACTGTCGCCAGCACACCAGTCAGCAGAGAGGTTGTGAGAAGATCGATAGTAGGCGTAAGCAACGTGCCTATCAGGAGAGAGGCCAAAAACAGACTCACAGGCAATGCGCTGCCAATGCTCTCTCCACCACCAGTATTTAGATCGCTGCCACAGACCAGAGGCCCCAGTCAGTCATCCAGTGACTCAGTAAGTCAAGTTATCAGTTGGAGCACAGTCATTTGCAGTCGCAGACAGCTGCAGGCGCAATCAGATCTGAGGCAGTCAGTACCTAATAACCAGAGTAGTGTACATAGTGCACTTGTACTTCACCAGCAGTGAGGCTAACTTGGACTATTAAGTAAGAGCTTGTACCACGACACAAGGACTCAGAATGAGATTTTCATTCTGCAGCGGAGTGTGCTCCGATATGAAACTTTCTGACAGATTAAAACTGTGTGCTGGACCAAGACTCAAACTCAGGACCTTTACCTTTAGCAGGCAAGTGCTCTACCATCTGCGCTACCCTAGCACGACTCACAACCCGTCCTCACAGCTTCAATTCTGCCAGTACCTCGTCTCCTAACTTCCAAACTTCACAGAAGCTCTTCTGCAAAACTTGCAGAAATAGCACTCCTGGAAGGAAGGATACAAAGAGATGTGGCTCATCCCCCAGGCTTACGAACTTACGAACTATAAAAACTTTGATGATGTCATTTGGTAGAGAAGTCAATATGCTTTTACACTGTCTCTCTCTTCTGATATATCAGGACACAAATACCGTCTTGTGTTACATCGGCTGTAAGGGGCGATACCGTTAAATACACATGTATTGGTCCACTGGAGCAGGTGACCAGTGATCAACGCCGCTTCTACAGACCTCTGTGAAGTTTTATCACCTGTACTGAAGGAAGACCATGTCGACTAGCAGTCACAAGGAGAGGGTTATTGTGTTGTTGTATTGCAAGTAGTTTGATACATTGTTCTTCGCTATAACACATTGAAGCAGTGTATGACTATGACTGTGTACGCTGCCATATGTTGTTCTTCTACCATTACTTCAAGGTCTGTGTCAGGTGCTAAACTGACATTAAGACATTTCGATCCACTGGCTCTCAGAGAAAGCTGGAGATTGCATGCTGCTCCCACAACACACAGGATCGTTGAAGTAAAAGACAGAGGCGATGTTTCTTATTGACAAAAATTTGGAAGACATTGCAAAATATGAAAACTGAAAGAGTTCATGGCACTGTGGAACATTTACGAACAGCTGCCCGAAGGTGATGACCTTTACATTCGATCTCATCCTCCACAGTACTAGCTACTCAAACTGGCGGCACTAATGTGCATTTCGTGCAACTGTTTCAGCGTCTTGATCAGCCTCACCTTAATGCACAGCCATAGACAATATTTTTATTCGTTCTTCATTAGTAGATCGGCATTCTGTTAGCAAAAGCATGAATGCACTTTCAGACCATGATGCACAAATTTTAACACTAAAAGGCTTTTGTACTCAAACCAGTTTCATATTTAATTACAAACCATGTACGAAAGTTAATCCAAAAGCGATAGAGAATTTTTTAAGCCTTGTCAAGGAACAAGAGTGGCAGGATGTTTATAGTGCTGATAACATAGATGATAAATACAATGCTTTCCTTAAGACATTTCTCATGCTCTTTGAGAGTTGCTTTCCATTAGAATGTTCTAAATGGGGTATTAGCAGTAATAGGCAGCCCAGGTGGCTGACTAGTGGGATAACGATATCTTGTAGAACAAAGTGGGAATTATATCAAAATGTTAGAAGTAGTCACAATAAAGCTACAGCAGCCCATTGCAAACAGAATTGTAAGGTGCTTAAAAATGTTATTAGAAAAGCAAAGAGTATGTGCTACGCACATAGAATAGCTAATTCACAGGATAAAATTAAAACCATATGGTCAGTTGTGAAGGAAGTGTCTGATCAGCAGCACAAGGTCAACAACATAAAGTCAGTTCGCAGTAAAAATATATCTGTTACTGATAAATCAAATGTATGTACAGTACTTAACGATCATTTTCTGAGCATTGCTGGTGAATAAAATAAAAATTTAGTTTCTAGAGGAAATAATATAACTCTCTTGGCAAAAGTCTTTCCGAGATTGATGTCTGAAATACTCCTCTGTGATACAGACAAGAGGGAGATTGAGTCAATAATTAAATCACTGAAGACTAAGGACTCTCATGGTTATGATGGAGTGTTTAGCAGAATATTAAAGTACTGTGCTGCATATGTTAGCCTTGTATTTAGCCATATTTGTAATTTTTCCTTTAGGAATGGTCAGTTTCCTGAGCGATTAAAGTACTCAGTAGTAAAGCTGCTTTATAAAAAGGGAGAGGGGGATAATGTACATAATTTTAGACCTATTTCTATGCCACCAGTGTTTGCAAAAGTTATAGAAAATGCTGTGTATGTAAGGATAATTGATCATTTTATATCACATGATTTACTATCAAATGTACAGGTCCGCTTTAGAAGTCGTTTAACAACTGTAAATGCTATATTCTCTATTCTCTGTGAGGTACTGGATGGGCTAAACAAAAGGTTTCGAACGCTTGGAATATTTTCTTATTTAACTAAGGCATTTGATTGTGTTGATCACAAAATATTGCTCCAGAAGTTGGACCATTACAGAATACAGGGAGTAGATCACAATTGGTTGACCTCTTACTTTATCAACAGGCAGTAAAAGGTCATTATTCACAATGTTGATAACGAATGTGATGTGGGGTCTAAGTGGGGTACTGTCAAGTGGGGAGTGGCCCAGGGATCAGTGTTGGGGCCACTCCTGTTCCTTATTTATATAAACGGTGTGCCCTCTAGTACTACAGGTAACTCAAAAATATTTCTGTTTGCTGATGGCACTAGCTTGGTAGTAAAGGATGTTGTGTGCAACATTGGCTTGGTTTCAAATAGTGCAGTACATGACCTAAGTTCATGTAGAAAATAAACTAACGCTAAATCATGGTAAGACTCAGTTTTTACAGTTTCTAACACACAATTCAACAAAACCTGACGTTTTAATTTCACAGAACGGGCATATGATTAGTGAAACTGAACAGTTCAAATTTCTAGGTATTCAGATAGAAAGCTGTCGTGGAAAGCCCACGTTCAAGATCTTGTTCAAAGACTTAATACTGCCATTTTTACTATTCGAACAGTATCAGAAGTGACTGATCGTTCGACAAGAAAATTAGTCTACTTTGGTTATTTTCATTCGCTTATGTCATTTGGTATTATATTTTGGGGTAACTCTTCCCATTCTAAAAGAATATTTTTGGCTCAGAAATGGGCAGTTCGGCCAATAAGTGGTGTAAGTTCACGAACCTCTTGTCCACCCCTGTTCACGAGTCTGGATATTTTGACATTGGCCTCTCTCTCTCTCTCACTATATATATATATATATATATATATATATATATATATATATATATATATATATATATATATATATTCACTCGGTTAATACTCAGTACAAATAAAACCTGCATTTGGATCGGACATCCTTAACTCTTGTGCAAAAACGTGTGCAGTATACTGCTGCATCCATTTTAAATAAGCTACCACTCGAATTCAAAAATCTTAGCAGTAATCCACGCGCTTTCAAATCAGAACTGAAGCGTTTCCTCATGGGTCACTCTTATTCTGTCGAGGAGTTCCTTGAAAATTTAAGTTGATTCTTATTGTATTGTTAATGGCGTTTACTTAAACTTATGGGCTGACTTTTTCGGGTTCATAAACATTTATTTTTATCTGTTATTACTTTTAAACTGTAATTTCATGTATTGACACGTTCCATGACCTTGGAGATTTGCTCCTCAATTTGATCCTACGGAACTTGATGTGTAAATAAATTTTAACAAATAACAGTGATGGGGTAGCAGATGTCTCGGTGTTCTGTTTCGAAGAGACCAAGAGCACTGATCCCTCATATTGCAGTCACGTATGCGATCACTGTTTCAGTGCTGGCCATCTGCGAAAGGTGCTGCTCCCACCAAGACTCTATCCACCTCAAATAAGTGGTGACAGTGAATCATTATGTGGTAATCAACAGCGTACCAATGGATGGATGGGATGGAAAAGACACCGTCGATAGGGGACGCTGTATTGTAGTAAGCACCATAGCTAATGGTACGATCATTTTTAGCAGTTTTACCAGTTTTTTCGTAAATTCAATGCTAACCAATGACACAGCACCATACTTCCCAATTTCTGTATTATCGCCAAAACACCCCACCACTACTCTCTGAGTACCGTATACTAGATTGCGAATGGTGGTTGGCTGGTTGATTTGGAAGAGGGGACCTCGGTCCCATCAGATTAGGGAAGGATGGGGAAGGACGTCGGCTGTGTCTTTTCAAAGGAATCATCCTGGCATTTGCCTGAAGCGATGTAGGGAAATCATGGAAAACTTAAATCAGGATGTCTGGACACGGATTTCGACCTTCGTCCTCCCAAATGCGACTCCAGTGTGATAATCACTGCTCCATCTCACTCTTGCAAATGTAGATAGCTAACTGTGCAGAACGTCTGTTCCTGGCTATTTCTTGGACATATACACCAAAGTATACAAGACAGCGTCCTATAGCGATGCAGTTAGGTTATCTACATATTTCTAGCAGTTTCATCATAGTGTGAACTTTACCGATTACGATTGGCCATCATTCCCTATGTGAATGTGAGACACAATGGCGGTGTGGAATTGGTTAAAACTACTGTATACATTCGAGCTGCTGCTGCTTGAATCGCAGTGTGCTGCAGCTGGTGGCAGGGGTGTTCACGGGAACTCGGTGACAGGAAGTTGTTGATTAGCTCAGCTTACAAAGAAGGGCCGAACAGTCTGCTCTTACCAGCTGCAGCAGGGGCTAGCATAGTGACCAGTGTGCTGGATGAGACGCGACGAAAGCGGGCATGTGTGGTGCATGAGAAGCTTCAAAATGATGGGTGTTTGAGCTGGACAATTACTCCCCCCATATCAATTGATTGGTTGACTGCTTGGTGAGAGTCTCTGACCTCTGAGTATCTCAATGGCGCCTGCTAGACAATGCCATGTCCCTGCCTGTGGTGGACGGTGCGACCGCTGCATCCAGTAGTAGGCGGATGGCACGCTCTTTACGATCGGCGCGTGTGCGTGATCGGTTGGATTTCTTCACCTGATATCTTTAGTGGAAACATTGCGGTGGAGGAGGGTTCATGTGTTCTCAAATGTCGGTGCATGCAAGACATCGAATATACACTCCTGGAAATTGAAATAAGAACACAGTGAATTCATTGTCCCAGGAAGGGGAAACTTTATTGACACATTCCTGGGGTCAGATACATCACATGATCACACTGACAGAACCACAGGCACATAGACACGGGCAACAGAGCGTGCACAATGTCGGCACTAGTACAGTGTATATCCACCTTTAGCAGCAATGCAGGCTGCTATTTTCCCATGGAGACGATCGTAGAGATGCTGGATGTAGTCCTGTGGAACAGCTTGCCATGCCATTTCCACCTGGCGCCTCACTTGGACCAGCGTTCGTGCTGGACGTGCAGACCGCGTGAGACGACGCTTCATCCAGTCCCAAACATGCTCAATGGGGGACAGATCCGGAGATCTTGCTGGCCAGGGTAGTTGACTTACACCTTCTAGAGCACGTTGGGTGGCACGGGATACATGCGGACGTGCATTGTCCTGTTGGAACAGCAAGTTCCCTTGCCGGTCTAGGAATGGTAGAACGATGGGTTCGATGACGGTTTGGATGTACCGTGCACTATTCAGTGTCCCCTCGACGATCACCAGTGGTGTACGGCCAGTGTAGGAGATCGCTCCCCACACCATGATGCCAGGTGTTGGCCCTCTGTGCCTCGGTCGTATGCAGTCCTGATTGTGGCGCTCACCTGCACGGCGCCAAACACGCGTACGACCATCATTGGCACCAAGGCAGAAGCGACTCTCATCGCTGAAGACGACACGTCTCCATTCGTCCCTCCATTCACGCCTGTCGCGACACCACTGGAGGCGGGCTGCACGATGTTGGGGCGTGAGCGGAAGACGGCCTAACGGTGTGCGGGACCGTAGCCCAGCTTCATGGAGACGGTTGCGAATGGTCCTCGCCGATACCCTAGGAGCAACAGTGTCCCTAATTTGCTGGGAAGTGGCGGTGCGGTCCCCTACGGCACTGCGTAGGATCCTACGGTCTTGGCGTGCATCCGTGCGTCGCTGCGGTCCGGTCCCAGGTCGACGGGCACGTGCACCTTCCGCCGACCACTGGCGACAACATCGATGTACTGTGGAGACCTCACGCCCCACGTGTTGAGCAATTCGGCGGTACGTCCCCCCGGCCTCCCGCATGCCCACTATACGCCCTCGCTCAAAGTCCGTCAACTGCACATACGGTTCACGTCCACGCTGCCGCGGCATGCTACCAGTGTTAAAGACTGCGATGGAGCTCCGTATGCCACGGCAAACTGTCTGACACTGACGGCGGCGGTGCACAAATGCTGCGCAGCTAGCGCCATTCGACGGCCAACACCGCGGTTCCTGGTGTGTCCGCTGTGTTGTGCGGGTGATCATTGCTTGTACAGCCCTCTCGCAGTGTCCGGAGCAAGTATGGTGGGTCTGACACACCGGTGTCAATGTGTTCTTTTTTCCATTTCCAGGAGTGTATTTAGCGCTACGATCTATTTGTAGCGGTAATTTCATTGCTTGATTTACATGTTTGCGTGTGAAACTCAAATGTTGAAAATACATTTTTTTATTACAAAGAAGAACCATTGTAAGGTGATGGTGAGTGTTTTAAGCGACCTATTTGACACCTATAAATTGTTAAACAATTAATGTAATAGGGTAGTACAAATTGACTATTTCCCTCTATTTTTTATATCGAAATTGCGTCAGCTCTCCCTTTGTCCCCTGCATTAGCCAACAGAAACACAATATTCTGAGGAGAGATGGAAACTACTGTCTGGGTGTTTGGAGATGTTGGTTCACACAGACAAACAGGAAGTAGGAAGTTGCCTCTTGAAAGAGACAGAGACAGTATGCGATTCTGGAATTTCCTGATCAACAGTATGCCACCACTTGATGCTCTTTGTTCGCCACCACGAGATCAAAGGATGGCGATATCCGGTCTGTGGTCATTCGTATTTAGTACTGTGATCTGTAGGACATTGCGCAGTTTCTGACCTTCGTGACGGTGACCCGAAGATAGACACACACACGAGAGACCCCAAATGGTGGCTGCTATACTGCACTTCACTCCATTCCCTGGTGCTTACTGTTATACGTCGGAAGCGGGGGTGGGGGGTGCAGACGTGAGCTCTATCCAGGTGGGTGAGCCCTGCCTGCCACAGACTGACTGAATAAAGTATAAGCACCAATATATTAGTGACACTGGATTCAATTTAGTGTCGTGAGATCCTTCCCAGCCAGCACAGAGTAAGTCGTTTCAGCCAATTTTTTTTCTGGGAGGAGCGTGGCGGGAGGGGTGAGGGTTGGGGGTGGGATGTCCTCTGATAATGGCATTGTGCACTAGCTCAGTTGATCCCTGAATGTCAAGGTGAGCACACACACGAAAATTTTCGAACAAGACAATACTCCAATCTGCAGCAGTGTAATTACACAATTAGGGCATGTAGTTGCCGGACATGAGCTTTTCCCACCAAATAAAGAGACTTAACCCCTGAAAATTGAACTTTATAAATGAACAGTATACCCTTTGCTATGTAATTGACATTGACTTCAATTTTGTATCATGAGATGCTTCCTCTCCGGTGCAGACTGTGTCCTTTACACACCAACTTCCAGATAGGGGTGTGGAGGTGGTTGGAGTATTTCTCAGAGGGTGACGTATTAATTAATTGGCTCATTTAATTAATAAGTCAAGTACTTTTATATCAAAAGTGTGCTTGTAACGGCGAGGGGGAGGAGAGAGGGGTTGGGGATTTCCCAGAGGGGTTGGGAGGTAGAGTGGGAGGGGGGGGGGTGGGGGTTTCTCAGGAGGATGGATTATCCTCATGGGGACATAAATCAACCATCAGGGGATCATTAATCATTTAGCAGAACAGTAGATTAGATCAAGTTTGCCCCTGAATGTATGCTTGCTCCTGAATGAATGCAACCCGTACAAAACGAAACGCCCCTGAATGAAAGCCCTGCTACTTCCTAGCCTGTGGGGAAACCCCCAGAGACATCACAGAAGCGCCTGTAACGATTATCTGGCGAGTGTAATCGGACTGCAGGAAAAAATTACTCACCCAATGGAACTCTCATGAGCAATTTAATTAAGTTGTCAATCAATTTGATATCAATTACATGCTGCCAGTTGGGTGGAAGTGAGGGTGAGTGTGCCTCAGATAAGATTTATGAGTTGGTGCAGTAATCAGGCGTTTTTTTGTTGCGGCAATGTCTGTTAACGAAATTTCAATCTCCCACCCACACAGGGTGATATCGTCATCGTAATAAAGTCACATATATTACCGAATTTATAAAGTTTTACCTAGTATTAATACGATATTCACAACTCCTCTGTGCTGCTATTTGACTACCGTACGAGATTTCTTACGCTGATATGCATTTGATTACCTTAAGAAAGTTAGAAAGTAAGGAAACATCCTATGACAGAGGTAGAGCATCTTCTTAGCACTCCATTGTGAGCCAAAAATGAGTGTAATATTGTAGTCCTGTGATTCAGGAAGTAACAGACATTAAGCTGACTTTTTTAATGGGTGAGAGAATCTTTAGAGGAAATATAGCCTTTGTCATAGTGTTGTGTATGATTTCACTCTAAGAAGCTGACTGGAAGCCACAGCTTAGTATGTCCTAACCAGTCAGGTACAAAGAAAGGCTCTGGTCAGTCGGCTTTTCAGGTACACAATACACTTGGTAGATGGCGCTGGACTAGATTGGAGGTGACAGGCCAGTGGTCGGCTGAACGGAATCCACGGCTTAGGGTGTCAGGAGCAACCTGTACGAAGTTCGCTCTGACCTGCTGGCTGCTCTTCAGGTAAACAATATACTCGGTAGATGTCACTGAAGTAGACCAGAGGTGACCGGCCAATCTTTTTGTCTTGAGATACCATGTAAAAGTAAGATAATGAGAACTACATTCATAAAAAACTATCATGCGATGTATTTTCATATTTCTGTTGACTACGACACGACTTGCGACTCGTAAATACATATAAGTCTGTGTCATTTCCCAATGCTGTCGCTACAGGAAACCTGTATACAGGGTGTTACAAAAAGCTACGGCCAAACTTTCAGGAAACATTCCTCACACACAAAGAAAGAAAAAATGTTATGTGGACATGTGTCCAGAAACGCTTACTTTCCATGTTAGAGCTCATTTTATTACTTCTCTTCAAATCACATTAATCATGGAATGGAAACACACAGCAACAGAACGTACCAGCGTGACTTCGAACACATTGTTACAGGAAATGTTCAAAATGTCCTCCGTTAGCAAGGATGCATGCATCCACCCTCTGTCGCATGGAATCCCTGATGCGCTGATGCAGCCCTGGAGAATGGCGTATTGTATCACAGCCGTCCACAATATGAGCACGAAGAGGCTCTACATTTGGTACCGGGGTTTCGTAGACGAGAGCTTTCAAATGCCCCCATAAATGAAAGTCAAGAGGGTTGTGGTCAGGAGAGCGTGGAGGCCATGGAATTGGTCCACCTCTACCAATCCATCGGTCACCGAATCTGTTGTTCAGAAGCATACGAACACTTCGACTGAAGTGTGCAGAAGCTCCATTGTGCATGAACCACATGTTGTGTCGTACTTGTAAAGGCACATGTTCTAGCAGCACAGGTAGAGTATCCCGTATGAAATCATGATAACGTGCTCCATTGAGCGTACGTGGAAGAACATGGAGCCCAATCAATACATCACCAACGATGCTAGTACTGTAGAGCAATGAGTCGCATGTCAACACAAGCACCGAAGTCAACATTACCTTCCTTCAATTGGGCCAACTGGCGGTGAATCGAGGAAGTATAGTACATACTGACGAAACTTAAATGAGCTCTAACATGGAAATTAATCGCTTCCGGACACATGTCCACATAACATCATTTCTTTATTTGTGTGTGAGGAATGTTTCCTGAAAGTTTGGCCGTACCTTTTTGTAACGCCCTGTATAGAGAGCATGGCTTTGTGGCAGAGCTAATCTCCAGCGGTAACTTGGAAGAGTTCGATGAGTGCATAGACATTTAACGGCCCACACACAACTATCTAGGTCGCCATCGCCAACGCCATCACCTTCACCATCGCCTTCCCCATCATCATCGCGAACACCAGCTCTGGCGCCCACACCGTGACCTGCCGCCTCCCGCCATCTCCCGGTTGCTCCCATCCCCCATGCCCCTTCTCATCCTTCTGTAGCAATTAAGCGTCCCAGTGGCTGCCCCCACCTCCTCCACTCCCAAAAAATCTCAGCCTCTTACTCCTCCCACCCCCATGGATGCCATGGATGTCTCAGCACCTGTCCCTTCTACCACCTCCTCTTCCTCCTCCCCCTCCTCCTACAAATACCTCCTGTCCTGTCCTGATCCCTCACTCCTCGAAGCCCAGAACCTCGCCCTGCTCTTCCGCGAGCACTTTCGTGGAGCCCCCATCTTCCTCCTCACTCCCCGCTGAAACTCTATTCTTATTGATGTGTTGGCAGAAGAGCCAACACCGTGTTGCTAGAGGAGGCCGAAATGCATGCGTTTAAGCTCACGCAGACTGGCGTGAGGTCTGGAACAAGGTAAAGTAGTTGAGTCTACTAGATAAAGTACGGAGTTGCTTGAATACTTAACTTTAATCCACAATTGGAGAACATCGCTCTTGATGATACATGAATTACAATCTCAATATAAACTGGTAATGGCGCCTTGCTAGGTCGTAGCAAATGACGTAGCTGACGGCTATGCTAACTATAGTCTCAGCAACTGAGAGCGTATTTGTCAGTGAACCACTCTTAGCAACGTCGGCTGTACAACTGGAGCGAGTGCTAGGACGTCTCACTGGACCTGCCGTGTGGTGGCGCTCGGTCTGCAATCACTGACAGTGGCGACACGCGGGTCCGACGTATACTAATGGACCGCGGCCGATTTAAAGGCTACCACCTAGCAAGTGTGGTGTCTGGTGGTGACACCACACTTATCACCTCCCCTGGCTCACCCTTCACACAGACATCCCCTCCAGAATCCCCATTACCCACTTTGGTCCCAATGCATCCCTCACCCCTGCTCCTTCCCCATCCCCCTCCTGCCAACCCCAACCCCCACGTCGCCCACCGACCCTCACCGCCATGATCACTCGGCTTAGTCCGACGATCACAGAGGAGGAGGTGTTGGCAGAGCTTGCGGCACACCCGTACCTAGACATACGGGCAGTGCGCCAGATTTACAACACAGCTGGCCTCACCCGCCTTATGCGGGTGTTCTCCAAGCACGCCCCTTCCATCAACCTTCTCCTGAAAGAGGGTGCCCTCCTATTCCATTGCCGGTACAAAGTCGACCCCTCCCATTCCCCTCCTCAATCCCTGCGCTGCAAGAGGTGCCTGCGTTATAATGCACACCCAACATCTGTGTGCCTTGAGGCCCCCGTCTGCCCGCACTGCAAACAGGCACACTTCCTCTGGCAGTATCCCAACCTCCAGTCCCCTCCTTCCTGCAACACCTGGAACCTCCCGCACCCTACCTACACCCAGAAGTGCAAGGCCCGACCCCCCCCCCACCACTCCTGTTCTCACAGCCCCCATCAGCCCTCTCGACACCCCCACCACTCCTGGCAACTCCCTTCATGTCCACCCCCCCCCCCCCCCACTGCCAAGGACATCATCAGGTTTGTCACCATCGTCCTGCAGAATGTCCACCTGTTCCAGCTCCCCCATACCCTCCAGCAGATATCCCTCGCCACCCAGTCCGTTTTCCACCTTAACAGCTATGCCACCTATTCCCATAACCAAGCCCACTTCACATTCTCCCGTCTCAACACCCTTGTCTAAATCCCTGTCATGACGTGACAGCACCGTATCTAATTAATGTAGGTTAATTCTTACATAGAAGAAAATAGCAACCAGCCACTATTAACACTGCTATTTATTTAGGTAAATAGCGCCGTTACCGGTTTAGAACTAGAAAGTTCATCATCAGATGGCTGTTCACATGATTTCCAAGATACACTTCACATTATCGTCCGTTTTTTATTTTTATTATTCCACTGTGGCGAAGTATTTTTGGTGTGTTGTTGCCCTACGGTAGAAAAACAGTGTTAGAAGTGCCCTATGTGAAAATAACTAGCCTCCAAACGATGAAATACAGCGTAAATAAATATGTAAGGTTAAGTGGTTATGGTACTTACGTCGAAAATTCCGCGCAATTTTGTTGTGAAGTAGCAGGATTGTATTTTTCGAATATTCCTAAATGTATCCAGCACTTCTGTAACTTGCACAGCACCATACTGTGCAAAGCACCACACATACACACACACCAAAGAATTTGCCACATGTGAAGTTATCACAGAGATTACAAATTTACAAACTCAACAGTGTCAGAGACATTCCCTCTCAGAGACATGACAATATACAGGTCGCTTTGATTACACAGAATGACTGTTTTAAAGAATGACATAACTTAATGAAAATTAAAACACAAAGATAAACATTACGTTATGAGCATATAACGTTAAAAATTAAGTTGACAGATGTAGTAACCAGCTTGTGTGAATGCTACTTATATGGTATTACGTAAATACTGTGCTATATACAAGGAGCAACATGGAGGTGAGATAAAATGAATAATATGACAGTAACAATTGTATTAACATCCATCTATGGTGCACTGAAATTTTGAATCAAGTATAGAAGCAGTAATTTTTTTTAATATAAAAAAACAGTGCAACAAACAGGTGACAACATATACATGAGATACACGAATAATGTTATAGATAAATGTAGTATGGCACACCACTTTTACTTTTAAAAACAATTTTACAGTTGCAGTAATGTGCGATTGAGCAGGCAGCTATGTTATGACGTAATACTTTATTTGTTGTTGTTAAAAGGAGTACTGTTTATTTATGTTTTAGACTGGATAATAGGTGAGTGAAGTTTTGTAGAAAGGTTGCATTGGTTGACTCTGTCTGTTCATTAAGAATATGATATGGCGATTTGCTTTTGTGTGTATATATTTCTATTTCTTCAAGCAGATTCATGAGGCTACCTTTCTCAACATGATGCAATATTTGAATGTCGCCTTCAATGTCTTTTACTCTATGTTTACTGAGAGTTGTGTGCATTGCAAATGTAGATTTTGAAGGATTGTTCAGATGTATGGCATCTAAATGTTCTTTGAATCGAATCTCAAAGTTTCTCCCAGTCTGTCCAATATAGAATGAAGGGCAGTTGTTGCATCGGAGTTTATATATACCTCATCTTTTGTAAGGGGGGTTGTTTTTCTTTATGTTACGGATGGTTAGCTGCTGAAGTTTATGGTTTGTGTGGAAGCTTATATTTATGTTTGTGTTTTTGAAGAGATTACTTATTTTATGGGATATGCTCCCTAGAAATGAAAGTGAGACATATTTTCTGCTGCTTTCTGCAGATTTTTGTGTTGACTGCATGGGTGTCTGGTGTGGAGCTTTGTTGTTGGCTGTTTTTTGGATTTTTTGTGATAATTTATCAATCATGTGTGGGTTATATCCATTGTTTAGAGCTATGGCTTTGATTACATTGGTTTCTTTATGTTGTTCAGCTGGTTCCAGTGGAATTTTATGTAGGCAGTTAAGTATGGACCTGAAGTATGCCATCTTATGTTGGTTTAGATGGCAAGATGAGCTGTTGATGCACACACCTGTGGCTGTTTGCTTTCTGTAAATTTCAAAATGATGTTTCTGGTTTTTGCTGCAAATTTTTAAATCTAAGAAATTGTCGCTGTTATTGGATCCATGTTCAACAGTGAATTTGATGTTACTGTGCATGCTACTCCGCTTGGTTGCTAATGTGTCAATTTCTTCATTAGTGCCATCAAAAAGAATAATTGTATCGTCTACATACCTTTTATAGTAGATGATTTTGCTGTTGATGTGACTATTAGTTTTGAAAAATGTGTGTTCTAAGTGGTTTATGTATATGTCTGCTAACTTACCTGCTAGGCTGCTACCCATTGCCAACCCGTCATTCTGTTTGTAAATTTTGTTATTAAACCGGAAGTAATTGTGTGACAGCACCAATGTGAGTAACTCAATGAACTGATAGATTTCTGCAATACTCAGTTTCTTGTGTTTAAGCAGATTGTTCTTGATTATATTTATGGTGTCCTGTATAGGGATGTTAATATAGAGATTTACAATGTCAAGCGATGCAAATCTGGCTGTCGGTGGAATGTGCACATCCTTAATTTTGTCAATGAGCTCAAATGTGTTCCTAATAAAGTAGTTGGTTTCAAAAGTATAATGGGTAGTTAGAAGAGCTAGCAGTTTGTTATTTAATCTGTATGAAGGGCTGTTCCTAGTGTGTGTGTATGTGTTGCGCTTTGCACAATATGGTGCTGTACAAGTTACATAAGTGCTGGATACAATCCTGCAACTTCATAACAAAATTGCGTGGAATTTTTGACGTAAGTACCATAACCACTTAACCTTACATATTTATTTACGCTGTATTTCATCGTTTGGAGGCTAGTTATTTTTACATAGGTCGCTTCCAACACAGTTTTTCTACCGTAGGGCAACAACACACCAAAAATACTTCGCCACAGTGGAATAATAAAAATAAAAACGGACGATAATGTGAAGTGTATCTTGGAAATCATGTGAACAGCTGTCTGATGATGAACTTTCCAGTTCGAAACCGGTAATGGCGCTATTTACCTAAATAAATAGCAGTGCTAATAGTGGCTGGTTGCTGTTTTCTATCTCTGTAAGAATTAACGTACATTAATTGTACACAGCCACGGTCTCACCATGTCAGTTTTAGACAAAATAGCATTAGCAGCACCGTATCTTGTTTAATAACATCCGTTCCCTTCCCGCCAATAAGAACCTCCTCATGCACACCCTCACAACCCACTGCGTGGATGCCTTCCTCCTCAATGAAACCTTTCTTCAGCCCCAGCATACCGTCCACACATCACCCTACCTCCTCCACCACTCCGATAATCCCCTCCCAATAGCGCATGGCGGAGTAGCCACTGGCCACCACCACCAGATCCCTGTTTGGCTCCAACCCCTCCTTCCCGACCCTACAGAACACCTGATCCTTAGTCTCTTCTTCCCAAGCCTCACCGTTACCTGCGCCACCATCTATGTCTGCCGTAACGCACCTATTCCTTTTGACTTCCTTTCCCACATCGACGGCACCTTGTCGTCCTACATGATTGCCGCCGACCTCAACATCCATAGTTGTTACGGTGGTGGCATCCGTTCCTCTACACCGAGGCGACTTCGTTCCCATTCCCCAACACACTCGCCCTGAATCCAATACCACTCCAGATGTCGTGCTCTCCTCCCCTAACCTACTTGGCCGCATAGCAGTGGACGTCCTTGACCCTATCGGTAGTGACCATCTCCCTGTCCTCCTCACCATTTCAGATGGTCGTCGTCCCTGTCCCGACCCTCGCATCGACTCTACCCCGAAATACATCCATGATTATTCCCATGTCAACTGGAATGCCTACCAGAATACCCTCTCTACCCAGGTCGATAGCCACCCCCTCACCTACCACTACCCTGATGATGTTACCCATGCCACCTCCTTTCTCCAGCAGACCTTTTCTGAGTCCGTGGAGGCCCACGTTCCTACCGTCGCCATCCACCCACACCGTCCCACTTTACCCCCACAGGCCGTCCTCCTCTGTGAATCCTGCCGTCTCTACCATGCCTTCCTTCACACGCATGACCCGGACACACTACGGCGCCACCGGCAACTACAACGACATGTCAGAAACTTGGTCACGGCTAAGAAATGCCAGGACTGGCAACAGACATGCACCCGTCTTAATGCTACACTTCTTATCAACTTGTGAAAGTACTGGTCTGCCTTCCGCCGCCTTACTGGATCTAACACCCCCCCCCCTAATACCCTCTCCTTCATGATGACCAACCCTTCCCTTACAACCTTAGTAAGGTCAATCGCTTTGCCTCCTACCTTTCCAATATCTTTAACCTCCCTGACGATCCCCAGTTTGATTACACCCTTTTTCTGGATTTCCACGATCGAACTGACACCTCTGTGCCTCCACTCGCCCCTGGCTTCCAGTATTTGGACAACATTACACACAATGAACTCAATGCCCCAATCACAACCCTGGATATCATCCTTACACTCCGCACAAAACGCAACACTGCTCCTGGTCACGATCGTGTTACCTATTACCACCTCCTTGAAGCTCCCGCCTCCTTCCTTTCCACCCTGGCCAGGCTATATAATGTGGCCTTGTCCACCGGCTACTACCCCGACCTGTGGAAAACCTCCAATATCCTGATGTTCCTCAAACCTGACAAACCGCCATCCGCTGTCTCCTCCTACCGTCCCCTCAGCCTTACCTCGGTCTTCAGCAAGGTCTTGGAATCCATCCTTACCAGCATCTCCACCAGCACCGCCTCCTTCCCACTACCCAGTGTGGCTTTCGACCGTCCTTCTCTTCTGATGACCTTCTCCTTCACCTCACTCATCTCCTCTCTGAACAGCTCAACTCCCATCGGTCTGCCATCTTCCTCTCCCTCGACCTTGAGCGTGCTTATGACCATGTATAGCATTCTGGTCTCCTCTTCAAGATCCAAACCTTTGCCCTTCCTATCAACTACATCTGTCTGATCATGTCCTTTCTTTCCTAACGTCCTTCCTATGTCACCATCCATAACACGGATTCCTACACCTTCTACCCCTCTGCCGGTGTGCCCCAAGGTTCCATCCTCTCCCCTCTTCTCTACCTTCTGTATACAGCGGACATGCCGCCGCCTCCACCCCCCATCCAGTATCTCCAGTACACCGATGACACCGGCTTCCTTGCCCTCGCCCCCACCCTGCAACGCTCCCAACACCATCTCCAATCCCATCTTGATCAGTTCACCACTTGGTGCAACCAGTAGTTGGTCAAGGTCAATCCTTCCAAGACCCAGGCGATCACTGTAAGCAAAACCACCTCTTCCTTCCATCTCCTCGAATTCTATATCACCATTTATGGCCATCCTATCACACTCACCCCCACCCTGAAGTACCTTGGCGTCACCCTTGACCGTCGACTCTCTTGGACCCCCCATCCCCAGACAATCCAAGCCAAGGCATGCTCTCGCCTCCATCTCCTCAAGCTCCTTTCTGGCTGTACATGGGGTCTGGACCACTCCACCATCCTTGAGACCTATAAATCTCTCATCCGCCCTATCCTCTGCTACACCCACCCTGTATGGATCTCCACCCCTCCTACCTTTTACAAATCCCTTCAAATCCTAGAATGCCATGCTGTCTGCCTCTCCTATCACATCCGTTTCCCCTCCCCCATGCGGTTCCTATATGACCTTATTCTGTTCCCACACCTGCTCTTTTTCTTAAACATATACAGATCCTCTACACCTCCCGTAAACTTTATCCCCCTCACCCACTTGTCTCTCCCATCCTCTCCCACCCCTGTCCACTGCTGCACCTGTATTCGCACGAGCCACCTGCTCTCCATCTCTCCATTCTCCATACCCTCGCCCAAGGTGGCTTCCACCCCCTCCCTGATGATGCCCTCATCCCCTCCATCTACCCCTCCTACCAACTTTGATCTTCCCTTTCCACACACTGTGTTTTTTCCTTCGGGCACCCTATCTCCCTTCTCTCCCTCCTCCCCCCAGGCTTCCCCTACCCTCCTGTACCTTCTTTCCTTTCCCTCCCATCGCCCCTGCCACTGGCATCTACACCCTCCCCTCTCCCTCCTCCCCTATCTTTTCCCCTTTTGGCAGGTCCCCAGACTCGTACACGTCAAGTGAACATTCGCGCGCTGGAGATCATCACCATTGGTACTTTGTGTCTGCCGTCGTGTTAGTGCTTCAGTGTTTTCACTGCCCACGCTCCATCATTCACGTGTGTCATTTCAGTCATCAGTGTTCGTGTACAAGTGCTGAACGTTTGTTATTTTACTACATCTGTGAACGGCTCCGTGTTTTTTACTCATGTGTCTACTGTGTTTTGACCACTATTATGTTTTGTTTTTCTGCGTCTTCCTTGTTTCTATTTATACTATCTGTGGCCTAAGAGTGGCGTAATATTGCCGCTACCGGCCCACCTTTTGTGTAAGGTGTTAAAATAACAATAAAGAAAAAAATAGCAGAACTAATGTCGCCATGTCATCTGTTTTATTTTTCTGTGTCTTCCTTGTTTCTATTTATACTATCTGTGGCCTAAGAGTGGCGTAATATTGCCGCTACCGGCCCACCTTTTGTGTAAGGTGTTAAAATAACAATAAAGAAAAAAGTAGCAGAACTAATGTCGCCATGTCATCTGTTGCCATCCACTGTTCAAGGGTGGTATAAGACTTCAAGTCCCACTGCCACATCTCCAATGTGCACTTCACTGGTGTCCTTGGAGTGACATCATTGTACAATAGAGCACTTTTGCCATCCATCAAGACAGTAAGACCGTGATCCACTGGTGACAGTGTATTGCAATCACAACATAAACAGTGGGACAGTGGGTCGCTGTTCTAATATTATTACCCATGTTTATGTTCTTCCTGACACTTACTCACTTGTAGATCAGCAGAAGGCTACTCTCCTGAACTTCAGTGACAGCTTGCTGTCCTATTATTATTACTCATTCTTCCAACATAGGGCTAACCCCTCACCAACTACTGTGCTGCACAGCCAGGGATAAAAAAATTGAATTTTGCTGCTGATTTTTTAATTTCTGTCCAGTCTCTGAATTTCATGCCCATAGGAGGAGGGGAATTACACTGCGCCAATATTCTGTGTTGGCCATCTAGGATTGTGTTATCATAGTTGAACTTGCCAGTATTCCAAAGATGATGAAATAGGGAGAGTACCCTACTTCGTGCACACCAGCAAAATGTAAATTCAGTTTTTATAACTAAAGATTATTATTATTATTATGTTCTCTGCAATTCAATGCAATGCAATGCAATTAGCACTTGAATTTACCACGAAAATTCGAATTTAATACAAAACATTTGAATTTACCGCCAATTTTGAATTTCCCACCAAATAAAGAGAACAACAGGCTTGTCTCCCACAAAGTGATTAAATAAAGGATATTCAATCTGAATTTTATAAATAAACAGTATATCCTGTGCAGTATAATTGACATTGATTTCAATTTCGTGTTTTGAGATCCTTCCAGACCAACACCTCAGCACAGACTGAGCGATTTTTTGTGGAAGGAAGGGATTGGGAGGGGGAAGAAGTGCACCCTCCCCAAGTTTCCTGTATAGATTGGGAATTCTTTTGCGGCACGTCAGAAGATTCAGACCCTCCAGTTGTGGGACCCAGCAGACTTAGTGGGTGACATTTGACAGGGCTATTATTGTCGGAAAATGTGTGTAAAGCATCTGCCCAGCAGCCCCAACCACGATGTCTGAAACCATCTAAAGTGTTAAGTTCGTCTGTCACTGAAGATACTTTATGATCAATGTCACTTTTAAGGTGTGTGAGCCTCTGGGCTGAGTCTTGATTCACGCTAGCAGACATTTGGCTTACAGCAGAAAACTTTTGGTTTGATTCTTGCTTAAAGTTAGCCAACACTTGATTCACACCTAACAAGACTGACCATAAATTTGTTGGACGTACTCTGATAGGATAACTTATGCTTGCTACTCATACATCGATCATAGTCTTTGTTTCTATTTTAAGTTACAATTAACACCAAGACTGGCTGCCTTTCAGAATTATCGTGTTATACCCTGGGGATATTCTACAGTTTTCGACAACAATTCGGGTTTTGAATCATTTTCACTTCATTACTCAGCAGGCTCCAGCCTTGCCACACATGTAACACAAACAGGTTCAAAAAGTTTTTGTTGTTTTACCTAAGTCATTAAATCAGGACCTGCTGTTACCCATTCTTTCCTCAATCCAGAATATCAGATCAAATGTGGTTGTGATGCTATGGTTAGAGCGCTCGCCTCTGTAGTGTAGGTGCTAGTATCCGAAAGGACGACACTGCACTTCCCTCAAACTGTCAAGCACAAGCACATTAATATTGTGCACATAAAAAATAGCTCACTTAACATTCCTAAAACAAACGTAAATATAGCTGTTTTTTAAGGCCATATACACCAAAATTGTGGCAATTTGCCACTATTAATTTCTCTCTCTTAGCTGCAGAGAATTTTAAAAAAATTGGCTTCTAATTAAATTCTCCACATCAATGTCTGTAATTGCAACTGGTTTGTAGATCGCTTGCATATTGATAAATCTTCACTTTTATCTGTAACAGATACTTTTCCAGACATGACTGAGATTTATCTGAAGAAAAAGAATTCAGACTCCAGACCCATAGTCAAAACAAACCAATATTCCATCCCAACAATCTATATTTTCACATTTCTTCCTTACTACAAATACAATAGAAGTACATGAATTTCAGATGAGTGCTTCTAGCAAAATTAAAATTAATTTCCAGAACCCCAGAACAAAAAACAAACTTCAATTTATAACAACCACAAAGTTTCCAATGTACAACAAATCACAGGTGTTACCTCTCAAAATTTAAAATCTAAACTTTATATCAAATACACGATCTTAATAAAATTAATAAAATTTATGAGCTATTTTAATATAATAAAGGAAAACTACTGCTGCTACACTGTTTGAAATGGCATAAGGCCTCCATGTGGTCAGCCTTGGCATGTTTCACGTGGCATTACAGGTGGAGCTAAGCTACACTAAAAAACTAAAATCTACAAAGAATGAAAACAATAACGAAAACACGATACTGCTGTCTTTTAAACAAGTATTTACACTACCAGACTTGTTAATAACACAAATACAAGCTACAAGAAAACACTGAGTCTTTCACTGACACTCGTATACCGCATGCTGGCAGCTATGAGTGGCTGGGGCAAAGGCTAGGAAATGTTATGTTGAGACAAAAGGTAGAATTCGTGAGGTGGTGAGGTTCGAGAAAGGACAAGCAGGGTATTGGACAAAGGTTAGTAGGGGTTTGGATCAAGGCTTAGCAGATGTTGTGGTAGAGCTCAGGGAATTAGGGGCATGGCTAGAAGTGGTTGAGCAAGGGATAAGAGGGGTCAGAATAATGGATAGGAGAAGTTGGGACAAGGGCTTTAGGGCAAGGGCAAATAGAAACTGAGATAAGGGCTAGTAGAGTTGGGGCAGTGGCTCGTAGAAGTTGTAGCAAGGGGTACAAGAGGTTGAGGCAAGGGCTAGCAGAGACTGAGGCATGTGGTAGTATCATTTGGAGCAAGGACTAGAAGACGTTAGGACAAGGGCTTGGAAAGGGGTGAAAAATGTAAGGACAAGTGCTAGGATGAGTTGGAAGAGAGATAGAGCTTTGGGTGAAGAGCTAGTAGAAATTAGAGCAAGGCCAAGTAGAGGTTGTGACAAGGTCTAGTACAGATCAGAGGTTGCAGAGGTTGAGGCAAGGCCTAGTAGATGTTAGGGGCAAGGGGTAGCGGAGGTTGTAGATAGGGCTAGTAGATGTTGAGGCAGCGGCTATTAGCAATTGTGGCAAAGTCTAGCAGAGATTGTGGTAAGGGCTAGGAGAGAATGGGGCAAAGGATTGGTTAGCTTTGAGGCAGGCGCTGGAACAGTTTGAGACAAGGGCTAGTATAGGTTGGGGCATGGGCTAGTAGAATTTGGACAAGGACTAAAAGAGATGGGAGTACAGGCTAGTTAGGGACAGGGGGCAAAGGCTAATAGAAGTTGGGGAAAGGGCTAGTGGAGGTTGAAGCAAGGGCAAGTAGGGCTCAGAGTCAGGGCTAGCTAAGGTCTGAGCAAGGACTAGGAGAGATTAGGGCAAGGGCTAGGTTAGCTTTGGGGCAAGGGCCAGTGGAATTTGGGACTAGGGCTAGTAGAGATTGGGGCAATGGATAGAAGAGATTAGGGCAAGGGCTGGGTCCACTTTGGAACAAGTCCTACCTTCCAAACTTAGCAGAAGATCTTTTATGAAGTTAGGAAGGTAGGAGACGAGGTACTGGCAGAATTGAAGCTGTGAGGACGGGTCGTGAGTCATGCTTGGGTAGCTCAGTTGTTAGAGCACTTGCCCGCAAACGGCAAAGGTCCTGAGTTCGAGTCTCGGTCCGGCACACAGTTTTAATCTGCCAGGAAGTTTCATATCAGCGCACACTCCACTGCAGAGTGAAAATCTCATTCTGGAAACATCCTCCAGGCTCTGGCTAAGCCATGTCTCCCCAATATCCTTTCTTTCAGGAGTGCTAATTCCACAAGGTTCGTAGAAGAGCTTCTGTGAAGTTTGAAAGGTAAGAGGTGAGGTACTGGCAGAATTGAAGCTGTGAGGATGGGGCGTGAGTCATGCTTGGGTAGCTCAGTTGGTAGAGCACTTGCCCACAAAAGGCAAAGATCCCGAGTTCGAGTCTCAGTCTGGCACACAGTTTTAATCTAGTAGAGATTGGCGCAAGGTCTAGTAAAAGTTGGAACAACTGGTGGCAGAAGTTGAGGAAAGGCATAGTAGAGGTTGAAGCAATGGCTAGTAGCGATTGGAGAAAGGGATAGAAGAGGTTTAGGTAAGTGATGGGAGAGGGCAGGTTAAGAGTTGATATAAGTTGGAGCAAGGGCTAGTAGAGGATGGAACAAGGGCTAGGTCAGCTTTGTGGCGAGAGATAGTAAAGTTCAGTGTAAGGGATAGTAGAGGAGGTTTGGGCAAGAGCTAGTAGAGTTTGGGGATAGAGCTAGAAGAGGATGGAACAAGTGTTAGTTGAGCTTGGGAAAAGGGCTAGTTGAAGTCTATGGCAGGGGCTAGTAGAGGTTGAGGAAGGGACTAGTAGAGATTGAGGCAAGGGCTGGTAGAGGTTTGAGCAAGAACTAGCAGGGCTTTGGGTAGCATAGGAGAGAGTAAGGCAAGATTTAAGGTAAGTTGAAGTAAGGGCCAGTGAAGATGAGGCAAGGGCTAGTAGAAGCTGCGGAAAGGGCTAGTAGAGCTTGAGGTAAGGGCTTAGGAGAGATTGGGTCAAAGGCTTCGAGAGGTATGGGCAATGGATGTGTTAGCTTTAGGCCAAGGGCTAGGTTAGCTTTGGGTTAGTTGTTTGGTTGGTTGATTGATTTGGGGGAGGGGACCATACAGTAAGGTCATAAGTCCCATCCAAGGAGGGAAGGGCAGTGAAGGAAATCGGCCATGCCCTTTCAAAGATACCATCCCAGCATTTGCCTGAAGCGATCCAGGGAAATCACAGGAAACATAAATCAGGATGGCCGGACGCAGGTTTGTACCGTCATCCTCCCAAACGTGAGTCCAATGTGCTAACCACTGCGCCACCTTGCTCGGTTTAACTTTGGGACAAGGGCTAGTAGTGAGTAGTGATTATGGAATAGATTTGTAGAGGTTGGAGCAAGGACTTGTACAGATTGTGTAAGGGCTAGAAGAGGTTCTGACAGTGGCTATGAGAGTCTGAGGCAAGGGCTAGGTCGACTTGGGTGTAAGACTAGTATAGAATGGGGCAAGGGCTAGTTCAGGATGGTACAAGGACTAGTACAGGTTGAGGCAAATCCTTGCAGAGGTTGAGGCAAGGGCTAGTAAAAGTTGGGACAAGAACTACCACATGTTGGGTTTAGGGTATGATAGATTAGGGCAATGTCTATAGGTATAAAGAAGGCCAGAGTCAGAGAGACTGTTTTGTACTTTTGAAAGTCCTTTATTACGGCTCTCCATCATGATTCATTACAAGCAGTGGTAGTGTGCCTGAGGTATCAAGTCACCTCCCATGTGTGTGTGCAGCAATACTGACAAAGTGCAGGGTGGCCGAGTGGTGGCGTTACCCCACTGCTTCTGTCAGTAATGTCCTGGCACTCAACCGCTGAGGTGGCAGCAGCCAAGGTGTGGTTGGTGTCTCCAGCACTGCCGGAGCTGTGGCAACAGGTGACACAGCAACTATGGTCCACTGCAGTAGTGCTCTGGTCAGTGCACTATGTCCCAGGCCTTGGCTGGTCCTTCAGCGGTAGTGGTTCAGCATCTCATGTCTCAGGGCAAGCTGTCCTGACACGAAGTCGACCTGTGGACTCTATACCACATCCCAGATGATGCTCCAAGTGTCGCAGGCCCATGGTAGTAAAACTTTGATAGTAACACTAGATGATTTCAGTACAAAAGTGACTAGGTATTTATATACGCACAAGCTGTATTTGCTTGGGATTTGTTATGCATTGTAGCATGTATTCTTAACAATTCTGCACTTGTTGGTATGGAAAGGCTTCTGCCTTCTTTCACTTAGGTGCTGCTGGGTCAACTATTTCCACACCTCACCTGGCTGGTTCGCCTCGCACCGTGCGCTGGCTGTGATGTGTTTTGTATGGCGTAACACCACCCCCTAGGCTCTGGGTGTCCATTCCACCAGAATCTGAGCAATGGCTGGGTCCTAACTTTGTTTTGTATTCCAATTTTTGTATGTGTAAATTAGGGTTTCGCTTAGCAGATAAGTGTTGCTGTGATAGCTTCTATGATAATGGTCGACGTAATTTCCCTGCAATATTGATCCTCCCTGTACTGTACTGTACCAGTATATCCACGGTGATTCGACCCTCCTACACGTTAACGAGTTTGTTTATGGACCTTATTAACCCTGGTCCCAAATTCTGGCTTAACATAGGTTCACACTGGTAACACTTCCATGAGTTCCTCTGGCCAATACAGTCGAGGTAGCAAAATGCTTAGACTGGTTATCTCCAAAACTGTGGCAGGTAGATGGAAAGTAGGTCCCACCATTTCACGTCATACCCGGTTTATTAATAATCCACTCCTGCTAACTCTAACCCTTTTGCTGTCGTGAGTTTCCTTTAGCGAAGGCGAAGTACAACCAACATGCCTCAAACTGCTGGAAGTACAACTCAGATCTAATCACCTCCTTCTTGCACTCCTTCTTCACTTTCTGACCCAGCAAGAATTTCACTGTGCAGGAATTCTGACCCTCTCTCAGTACCCTGTTTGGACAAACCATAATCTCACCCCTGTAACACTTCTGTGTAACTCTGCTTCTTCCATTTCCCCATGTCTGTTCTTGTCTTCCGCATCCAATAATAACCGTTGAACCTTTACTCTAACAACCTTCTTCAGCATCCCCCACTTATGTGTGGACTACGTAACATTGGACTCATGCCTGCTTCCCTGCTGCTGGAATGGAAACTGAAACATACACCTTTGTTCCACTGGTCCTTGCTTCTACTGCGGTTAGGTTAAAACAAAAGGCTAAATTTTTTAACCCTAACTCTGGTGGCAGCTCTTTCGGCACTTTCTGTAGCCCCTCTAGGTACTGTTTCAGCGACAAGTTCACTTCTATCTGGCCTTGCACAGCTTGCTGCATAGCTTTCCATAACTCTGCTACCTCACTTAGTGCTTCCCACACACTGTGCTCCAAAGATTTTGTTACCACTTCTTCCCCACCAATATTTCTACTTCAGTTCACACCCTCTTCATGTTCAAAAAATGGTTCAAATGGCTCTGAGCACTATGGGACTCAACTGCTGTGGTCATCAGTCCCCTAGAACTTAGAACTAATTAAACCTAACTAACCTAAGGACATCACACACATCCATGCCCGATGCAGGATTCGAACCTGCGACCGTAGCAGCAGCGCGGCTCTGGACTGGAGCGCCTAGAACCGCACGACCACCGCGGCCGGCTCTTCATGTTCCTGTTCACTGGTTCTTCTCGAAACTCACGATTTGTATGGTGGGCCACTCACTTGCTGCCTTGTTTCCTTTCACCCATTGTTTCATTACTTTCACTGTGTCATTCATCATCCTGATGTCCTTCTCATATGCTGTCCCAAGCACAGTTCAAATGGTTCAAATGGCTCTGAGCACTATGGGACTTAACATCTATGGTCATCAGTCCCCTAGAACTTAGAACTACTTAAACCTAACTAACCTAAGGACAGCACACAACATCCGGTCATCACGAGGCAGAGAAAATACCTGACCCCGCCGGGAATCGAACCCGGGAACCCGGACGCGGGAAGCGAGAACGCTACCGCACGACCACGAGCTGCGGACACGCAAGCACAGTTTTCAGCCCCCTGCATCAATACAACCCCCTCCTCCTTCTTGTATGTGGTATAATTTCCAGAATCTGCGTCTTCTCAGCCCTTAACTCCTCTAAGCCCCATGTATTCACCTACATACCCAGGTAACTCTTTTAAGCAGTCCTTTAAGTACTCCGTGATGAGTGATAAGTGCTGACAGTAATTCCAGATCGACCCTCTCGAACTCAGACAGGGCAGATGACAGAGAACGCATAATCACCAACCTAATACAAGAAACACAACTACGTGTAATGAAAACGGAAAGACCTGTACCAACGTATGCAGGGTTCCATGGTTCGAGCTGTAATATCGACTTTACGCAGGGAAATAATGCAGCAATGGCATACATAGCAAACTGGACTGTACATGACAACATAACCAGTAGTGATCACAATGTCATAACATACACACTACCTCACACTCAGAACACAATGGCCAAAACACACATCAGACACTTGTTGCACAAAGCAGACTGGAACAAATTAATGGAAATTTTCCAACAACACAATCTAGAAAACATCAATGGAAGTATCGATTATAGAGTACACACAGGTAATACAACATGCACAAAACACTTCAATACGGACAGCAAAAAACACAAAATGCTCACCAGTACCATGGACCAACGAACTCACAAGACTCAAACAAGATGCAAGACGCAAACGAAAATTATATCAAAGGGCGATAGCAGATAGGGACAGACAAATAAGACTTCGTAACAACACAAACAGAGCAAAATATATGCGGGGAACCACACAAAATACTGACAGAGAAGATAAAAACCCCACTAGTTCTGGGAACGCTAAGGCTGGATGACGGCACGATGACGACGGGATGGAGGAATACCGCGGAGTTTCTGCTTTTATAAACTGCTCCCTGACGACGTTATCGATACAGACACACAATATCCTGCAACACTAAGGGAAAACCTACACACACCATACAACACTGCAAATGTCACCTGTCCTTTTGCGCAAGAAGAGGTTGCGCTAGCAATCTCAGAGCTCAAAAAACAAGAAAGCACCTGGACCAGATGGTATCCACTCGGAAATACTGAAAAAACTAGCAACGCAGATCACCCCGTTCCTAACAACGTTACTGAACGATGCCTTACGGCTGGGCAGGGTATCTACAGTATGGAAAGCCGCCAAAGCAATCACTATTAAGAAATCAGAGGACAGGGATCCCTCATATCCAAAGACTTACAGGTCAATGTGCCTAATAAACACCCTAGCAAATAATCAGGAGAAGCTACTGTGTAAGCGCCTGCAAACACACAGAGCTCTCAGGGGTATGAGCCAACACCAATTCGGCTTCAGAACTGTCAGATCAATAGATGATGCCATTAACCAGGCCCTGCACATAGTTAACACCACAAAACAGAAATACGCCATGGCAATAATGATTGACATTGCCGGAACATTTGATAATCTCTGGTGGCCCGCACTGTTTCAGAGACTAAGACATCTGGAGGTACCACAGTCACTGTACAATAGTTTTCTAGAGTACTGTAAAGACCGAGTAGTCAAATCGCAGATGGGCAGCCGGAAAGTAATTAAAAGAATAACCAAAGGCTGTCCTCAAGGGTCGATCTGCAGCTCCATCTTCTGGGACATAACAATCGAACCCCTCCTACATACAACTTCTGGATGGGGATGACAGGTCAGACGGAATTGTCGCCTGCGCAGATGACCTATTAGTTGTAGTCACTGCAAGCAACAGAGCCCAGTTAGAAGAGAAAGCAGTGGAATACTACAAACAATTACTCAGTGGTGTCACAACAAGAAACTCAGGATAGCCGAAAACAAAACAACATACACTTTACTGAAAGGATCACTCCAAAGGAATCCTTCAGTTAAAATTTGGGACACAAACATCAAACGAACACTCGTTACACGCTATCTTGGGGTACACATAGATGAAAAATTGAATTTCCACGAACACATAAGGCTAACAACAGACAAAGCAGAAAAAAATACTACACAAACTTGTGAGGTTGAATTGAAAACAGTACAGACTACCTCTACCAGTCATACGGACATACCACTGTGCGCTCTTCGAATCAGTACTCAGCTTCGCAGCTAGCACGTGGGCACATAGACTGAACGTGGTCACCAACAAAGCATCCGTCAGACGAGGGCAGAGAAGTGTCCTACTTAGGCTATCTGGAGCCTTCGGTACCACCTCAACAGATGCACTGTGTGTGGTGCTCGGAATATGCCACATATGTATCACGATCAAATACAGAGCTGAAAGGTACTGGTTAAAGGTGGGAAGACTAGATAATGTACACACAATAACCAGTGTGCGATAGAGACGATACGTCACCTTAAAAGTTAGCGTTTGGATACATGGCAAGGTGAGAGGGATGTAAGTGATAAGGGACGTATACTGCACGACTTCCTCCCTGACATAAGGGAGCAGTTGAGAATGAGACATATCTATCCCAGCCGTGTTATGGTACATTTCTTAACCGCACACGGACCTTATCCCAAGCACTTAAACCGCGTGAGTCTGAGGCAGACACCTACATGCACATGCGGGGAAGAAGGTTCCCCAAAACACACTGTCTTTCTGCGGGCAATACGCGAACAATAGACATACACTACACTTAGATTGCCGGCCGCGGAGTGATTTCCCTAAATCACTCCAGGCAAATGCCGGGATGGTTCCTCTGAAAGGGCACGGCCGAATTCCTTCCTCATCCTTCCCTAATTCGATGAGACCGATGACCTCGCTGTCTGGTCTCCTTCCCCGAAACCAACCAACCAACCAACCAACCAACCGGCCGCGGTGGCCAAGCGGTTCTAGGCGCTTCAGTCCGGAACCGCGCGACCGCTACGGTCGCAGGTTCGAATCCTACCTCGGGCATGGATGTGTGTGATGTTCTTAGGTTAGTTAGGTTTAAGTAGTTCTAAGTTCTAGGGGACTGATGACCTCAGATGTTAAGTCCCATAGGGCTCAGAGCCATTTGAACCATTTTTTACACTTAGACTACACAGATACAGACATAGATGTATACACAGCAATGAGAGACGAAGAACAATGTGCACAATTAAACGCACTGACATTCAGTATTTCAAAAACAACACATAAAGAGTACATGCGGACACGACATAACAGACATGCCTATGTGCAACGTAACAACAGTCTCCAGAGGGTGGACAGCGATACCCAAAGTGACAGTGAAAATAGTGACAATGAAGAGGAAGAGGAGCAGGAAGCTGAGATGTGACAGTATATAAGCATAAGGTGCTGGCGATCTAGCCAAGAAATCACTAAATGCTGTACATGGATGGCCACCTAAAGCAGTTAATACATAGGATTAGTAATGAATAGAATAAGCAATATTATTTCTCTTCTAATAACCATTTGTGCGTGTGTGTGTGTCTGTCTGTGTGTGTGTGTGTGTGTGTGTGTGTGTGTGTGTGTGTGTGTGTGTGTGTGTGCGCTCGTGCGCTTGTGTTTCTGGGTGTGTTTGTCTGGCGGTCAACAGCTCGAAGAAACCATTCCGAGGTATTCACCGTCAGTCACATTCGGTGATGGTAATAACAAATCTCTCCTCTATCCTATCATCTTTTTATATTCTTCTTAAAAAACAACAAAATTTTATTTATATTTCAACCTTACATTATCGTTATTTTGAAAAGTATCATTCTTTGTAAATGTTGTAGATATGGGGCTGCCAGCAAGAGAGTAGCAGAGTGGTATTGGTGGAAGAATAGGAAGGTGGAAATGAACTAGTTTGTGCGGAATTGCATACTGCATCCACCGAAAGTGGATTTGTGTCGAGTGAGAGTACCATTGAAATGGCTTCAAATGGCTCTGAGCACTATGGGAATCAACTGCTGAGGTCATTAGTCCCCTAGAACTTAGAACTAGTTAAACCGAACTAACCTAAGGACATCACACACATCCATGCCCGAGGCAGGATTCGAACCTGCGACCGTAGCGGTCTCGCGGTTCCAGACTGCAGCGCCAGAACCGCGCGGCCACTTCGGCCGGCTGTACCATTGAAGAGATTACCTGAAGCATTAGCACCATTTGGATTTCTCAGGATTGACGTTTCAGATCCTTTCAACAAAACACCTGCAAGGAATATATACATACGATTGTAGATAATTTTTCAAGGAATTTGGAAATGTTTTCAATGCCAAACCAACACCCAGAAACAGTGGCACATGTGCTAGTAAACAACTGGATACTGAAGTTCAGGGTACCTGAGACGATAACAGATCAGGGAACCAACTTTGTGTCGGACTCGTTCAGGGAATTGTGTAAGCTGTTATGTGTGAAGAAATTGAGAACAAGTCCTCTACATCCTCTAGCTAATGGGAGAACGGAAAGTATGTGTAGAGTTACAAGGAAGATGCTGGGACACTATATGGATGCACATCATACCAATTGGGATGTCTATTTGAGGTATGTGATCTCAGCATACGACTCAAAGCAGCACACAAATACGGACAGTCACCATGAGGTAGTGTATCGTCGTAAAATGGCGTTACTGTTCAACATGTTGAAAACCAAGAAGGGAAAGACAGGAGAATCAGTTAAGCAGTTTACGACGGCGAGAAGAGAAATATGGAACAGGTTGCGCAGGATGAATAAGCCAGCACTATAAAAGCAAAAGAAAGCATTGAGCCATACAGCAAGGATGTTGTAATACAAGATTGGCCAATGGGTAATGCTTTCGACTTCTTAAACTCCTAAAGGGAAGACGATTTTTTTTTAGGAAATGTTGGTGGCCATATCAAATTATGGAAACTATATCACAAGTGAATGTCAAGATTCAGTTACTGATGAAAGCAATGATTGGGCATGTGGGACATTTGAAACCTATTTGAGGGATTCTGGAGGTTATTCCAGGAACTGGAGGGCCAGACCAGAAAGGGAAGGTGGAAAAGAAGGTGCAGAGGAGTGAGCAAGAGGTTGTTGGTGAAGCAGCGTATGAGTTAAGACATAGGAGATAAAAATAGATTTTGATTTTGTTTTCAGTATGTTAGATACAGATGTAACTTAACATTTAGTATAGGTGAAATGAGCTGCTGCAGGGCAGCTGACGACTTTAGGGCAAGGAAGTGGGAATAGGTATCCCTGTTCACAGGTGAGATACGCTGGGAGACAAGATGATGTGGGTCATAACCAGACTACTGGTCATCATTGGAGTGGAAGCATTGCGGAACCAGCTCCTGGAAGGGGCAGTGCTGTTCGTGAAGCAGGACGATGTGCTGATCAAGGGTCGTTGCTGACTGGCAGGTGGTATTTAACGCATGTAAGATATGGAATGAGGTGAGATAACTAGGGGAGGCTTTCCATAATTTTCAACTGCAAGGGCTTACTAGGTCTCTGATGTAGTCTGCGTACGGCTGTATTTGATGGCTGTATTGGGCGTACATGGATGCAATAACCCATGTGACGTTCCTATTAGTTATCTCTATGGTAAGCAAGTATTGATTGCATAACTGTGTTACCTAAATTATGTTATAAGTTCTATTTAGAATTACTAATGCAGCCTTACAATCATTGCTACCTGTTATTGTGGTAGCATGTTCTGGTAGACTTATCAGTTGCCCATTTCTATTATAAGGTTCTTGTAAGCAAATGATGTCTGCCTGCAAGTCTTGTGCTATTTTAGGGATTTCCGCGCTGACTGTAGTACTATTTTTTGTATTATGTTGTAAGATATTCATTTTTTGTGTATGTGTTCTGGGTGTTTTATGGGTACAGAACATTTACTGCCAGTCTGTGAGTAATCGAAATATGTTCGTCCGTGTGCTCTTACATGATCTATATATATATTGTCCAAGTCGAATGGTTCTGACCTGCGCAGGCAGACCTGGAGCAGGAGGTCGACCAGCGGCTCTGTTGATGTAGGGATGTTTTCTATCTTGGGATGATTCTGTCGGTTTGCTCAGTTACTGGAAAACAGAGAGAATCTCGCTTTGGCTGGCACAATCTAAGTAGCATCAGCTGCGCTGTCTGCAGAATCTCTTTTTTTCTCTAGCCTACTTAAAAGTAAGTTAAATTATAAATTATCATAATTAGGTGTAGCTGGCTTGCTGTTGGTGCTGGTTTCTATTGCGGTCTCTGAGGTGGTACTAGACTGATTGTGGCTTGGTGTTGGCCGCTGATTGGGAGACATTTTAAGACCTCTTTCGGATGTCACACGGTTACATTTCGTTTTGTCACACGCTTCTTCAATGCTTTTTGCCTTCACACGTTTTTCACTGATGTTGGTGGTGCTTGCTGGTGTGGTGTTGGCGATGGTGGTGATTTGTGTGGGACTGACTGTATGTGTTATGTTGTCTTTGTTCATATTTGGAGTGGAGGTTGTTTCTAGACGCATGTTGACATCGTTCCAAATGTCACATGTCCCTTCCTCAGATTTGTCCTCATCTAATTTGTCTACCTTTATAAGTCCGGGTCTGGTAGTTCTGAGTTTTGTATTGTTCTGTGGCCTGATTGTTTCGATGTGTATTGATTCAGGGTCTATGTGCCTGTCTGTTTCTTGTTCCTTTTTCCCGGGGTGAAGAGGGCCCCCCCCCCCCCCCCAAGGCAAATTTGACTGGTTTGATGTGCTGTTCACATTTACGTGTGTCGTAGGGTTTTCCATGTGATGATGAAAATATGGTTCAAGTGGCTCTGAGCATTATGGGACTTAACGTCTGAGGTCATCAGTCCCCTAGAACTTAGAACTACTTAAACCTAACTAACCTAAGGACATCACACACATCCATGCCCGAGGCAGGATTCGAACCTGCGACCGTAGCGGTCACGCGGTTCCAGACTGTAGCGCCTAGAACCACTCGTCCACTCCGACCGGCCATGTGATGATGATTCTGGTTTATGTTCATCTTGTGTGTGTATGATGTGATGTACTTCAGTTGGGAAAAATTGTGAAGGAGTATGTCGGTTTTGTTTGTACATTTTCTTGTGCACAATATATGTAAGCTCATCTTCCAACTTATCTATCCTCTGCGTTAATGTTATTTGGAAGTTTATCCAATGGTGTAATTGTCTTTAATTTGCTTTGCCACCTCGTAATGGATGGAGCCACCGATTGTCATGTCATCTATATATTCTATTGTATTAACACAGCTATCCTGTAACGTCGTTGAGTGTGTTAGGGGCGGGATGGGTTCACTATCGTCGTAATTCTCCAGCAGAAGATTCATTTGTCCTCTCCATGAAATTGCTCTTTGGTAGCTTCTCTGTAATGTTGATGGTAATTTGTATTTATGTGTTTTGGGTGATTGGCTTTGGGCGTCCATGAGCTGGTCATGCAATTGTTTATAGGTCTGACAATCACCTCCTTTTGTTTTATTGCAGACGCGGCCTCTGTATTTGCAGGGGATGCAGACGCAAACCGCGGACGTGCACTCACTGCGCTTATGTCCCTGGTATCCGCACTTGGCACATGTAACGTCGGTCTTTCTGCAGGTTTTAGTCGTATGACCTATATCACAACACTTAAAACACTGGTTTACTAGTGTATAGTCTTTCACGGAGAGTGATTCGAATTCTGTGTAAACTCTCTGTGTTCGTGTAAGGACTCTGTACAGGTGTGGTCTGACTTCCAGTATCTGGTAACTGAAACCTCTTTCCCTAGGCCCTGTTTTGACCTCTCTATAGAAGTCTTCTTTCGTCATGTCACCGCTTAGATTCTGCTCGTAAAGGCTTCCTAGAAACTCCTCATCGACAAGTGCATCTGGCACGTGATATACTGCCACAAGTGGCTTGCGTTCTCGCGGTCCTTCACAGACAATGGTGTGCAGGTCCTTAGTCTTTTCTATTATTTTTCGACAATCCTCCTGTGTTTCCGATTCTACTATAACTGCAGTCTGGGTGGTTCTGATTGATTTATATATATATATATATATATATATATATATATATATATATTCTCTTTCCTGGGATTTATGTTCTTGGTGATTGTCTGTCGAACAGCTTTGGCGTCTTGATTTGCTGTCGATTTGATGTATAGGGTTGTGGCCTGTTTTGTCTTAGCCTGTTCTATTCTTCGAGCCTCTTTGGTTTTGGGCTCTATAGTTAAGGCGGCAGGATATGTCAGTGTCTTTGCTTGTGTTTGCGCTTGTTGTGTGACTTTATTAGTTAGTTCTCTAATTTGTTGTTGCAAGTCTTGGTTCGCTACATTCAATTCCCTATTTTCGTCCTCTAATTTCTCAGCCTTCTCTTGCAAAGTTTGTATTTGTAAGTCTTTGACTGGATTCGAGGCTCTCTGTAGTTCAAGTCTTAGTCGCCTATTTTCATCGTTTAGGCAGGACAGTTTAGCTTCAAGGCTAGTTATTTAGAAAGCTATGGGAAACACTTTGTCTCTAATGACGGTTAACAGAGCAGATGAAACATGCCTAGCTTTTAACTCTGCTCCTATTTCGCTCAATATTTTGTCTATGGCTGCTATCATTTGACTGGGGGACATACGCACAAGTTCTTCCTCCATGTGTTCCATTCCGGGTGTGACATTGATGGCTCTAGCTAGCGTCTTACCCCATGCTTTCCTTCTTCTTCCGTCAGCCACTGGTGTGGTGGTGTCGCTGCTTCGTCGGCTGGAATCCTGGGCCGAGCGTAGGCAGGTGGTTGTTTATCAACAGCAGGGAGCACACAGCTGGTGGCCGATGTCGACGGCGGGGCGCGGGGCAGCTGGTGGCCGCTGGTGAGGTGTCGCAGCGCGCGGCACGGAGTGCTGACACGCGAGAACCGACGCGGCTGACTGGAGAAACCGACACATGCTCGGCCAGTGGGAGGGCGACGGCCTCTCCGTTGACGCGTTGCACACGACGAACGCACTAGAAGTACTTTAATCACTCTCTCTGTTTTATTTACTGTATTTAATGAGTAAACGAGAATGGACTATGTAAGATAACACTCGCGGTACCCGATAATTAAATATCAGTGTTCACTATCAAATTTTTACCGAGAAAATCTGCACCTCAATGAGGAGCCACTTCACACTGCAACCGGCTCGGCGGCCATCTTGTTACCACTGTTTTAAACATCAGGTAACAGGTCTATAATTTGGCAATAAGTAAATAACTAAGTAAATAGCCCCATATCCTCCGTGACCTTTTAACATGTGATCATGTGCCTCCTGTAGTAGTCTTTTCCTCAGTTTTGCTATTACTACTGCTCGCAGTTCAAACTTGATTTCTCTACAGAGAAACCCATCCTGTATACATAACTGTGATTGTTTACTACACTACTTACAACTGTCATCCGTCTGCTATTCCTTAAGCTCATTACCACCTATTTGCAACACTGCTGCTTTCCTACTTAAACCATCTGCAGTCCCATGTTTCTTTCCAGGTTTATGTGTGACCTTAAAATCAAACACACTCAATTGCACTGCCTATCATGTGAACCTACTAGGCAGATCCTTCAACCCCAGCAACCATTTCAACACTGCATGATCCACTATCACTTGAAACTTTTTCCCATAGACATGACACACGATGTAGATGACTGCAGGCTCAACATCTGTTTTTCCACTGTGGAGTAATTCCTCTCTATTGAGTTCATTTGCCTTGATGCACAGGCTACCAGGTGCTCTACACCCTCTATTTCTTGAGACAAAAAACAAACAGCTGCATGGTTGACACATTACACATAAATTCCTTACTGAAAACTGGAAACACTAGGATTGGACTTTATGTCGAAGCTTCTTTCAGTTTTTCAAAAGTATGTTGAGAATCCTCTGACCAAATAAATTTAGAACCTTTCTTCAGTAATTGCGTCAATGGTTTGGCAGCATCCACAAATCCCTTCACAAATCTTTGACAAGTCAGTGACTCCAAGGAATGATTGCAGTTCCATCACTGACTCAGGAAAGAAAATTCAACTATAGCTTCAACCAATCTTAGATCTGTCTTAACCCCGTCCCACTAATATGCGACCAAGGTATGCCACCTCTTCCAACACAAAATTACCGTTGTCTGTACTCAGTGTTAAATTTTCTGCCCTCAATCTGAGGACTACTTCCCTCAAGCATTCTATGTGCTGTTACGTATCACTCAAATAGACGATTATATCATCAAGATACACCAATCCTCTGAGAAACCCATCTAACCATCTCGGGAACATTTCAGATGCATTCTTTACTCCGAAAGGCATCCTCCTGTGCTGATAATGGCCCCACAGTGCAAAAAACAGTGTTTCGGTCGATCTTCTGAGGCAACTAGTAGCTGATGTTAGACACTCCTTAAATCCATCGTCGAAAAATAATTGCACTGGTCCAAATAGTCTATGATTTCCGTAATGTTTGGCAAAGGGTAGGCATCTGTTGTTATAGTCTTAGCATTCAGATGTCAGTAATCACAACAAAACCTATACTTCTGTGTTGTCTGCTGTCGTCTTGGACATGACGAGATTCCTGGCCCGCCATAGGCTATTACTCTCCTCAATAATCCCACCCTCAAGCTGCTGGTCAATACATTCTTCCAGAATCAGCTGCAAAAATCTCAGTGTTCTATATCATTTGCAGTAAACTGGTGATTCATTTACTGTTGGTATTAGGTGCTATATAATATGCCTAGCTGGCAATGGCTCTTTAGGAAAAAACAAATCCCTATATTCGAAAAGTAACTCTTCCCTCTGTTTCCTATTGTGGTGTCACCGCTAGACACCACACTTGCTAGGTGGTAACTTAAATCGGCCGCGGTCCTGTAGTACATGTCGGACCCGCGTGTCGCCACTGTGTATTCGCAAACGTAGCGCCACCACAGGGCAGGTCACAAGACACGGACATGACCTCGCCCCAGTTGTACGGACGACATAGCTTGCGACAAGACCTACCAAGTATTCCTCTCATTTGCCGAGAGACAGATTAAATAGCCTTCAGCTAGTCCATCGCTACTACCTAGCAAGGCGCCATGTGTATCATTGCTAATTGCTTACTACTATGCAAGAGATGTATTTCAACAAGAACAAGACTACATTAAAGTTAAGTATATTAAAATCTCTCTTCTTTTCTTTATAGTTTTCATCCAGTCTCCTGTTTCAGAATTTACGCCCGTCTGCGTTAGTTTCGCGTGCACCTAGCCACTCATTGTGTCGAGACCTTAGGGAATCGACACAACAATATTTTGGCGACGAGGATGGGATGCCGCGCCCACGTTGCAGTCTTTGTGTTCTATTTGCTCTAATTTGCTTGTGTCATGGCTTCGCCGCATTCTCCAGATGTACTGTCCGAATTTTTTCGCTTGCAGAATCAGCAGACGCAGGCGTTATTGGAAGCCCTTGGACAGCTCGTCCAGGGTCAACGTGCGCTGCAAACCGATGCGGCACCAGCCGCTTCTTCGCTACCGCAGCCACACAACGCTGTCGCACCGCCATTTAGGCCCTTTGAGGCCACAACAGAAAGCTGGACTGAGTGGGCCGATCAGTTCAACTTCCACCTCACTGCTTATGGAATTCAAGGTAAAGAGCGGCAGCCGTTTTTGCTTTCTTGTGTCGGTGTGTCTACCTACCGAGTGATAGTGAAATTGTTTCCCCGACGCGACGTAGCAACTCTGTCCTACGAAGAAATTTTGTCTGCTTTGGATGCCTATTTCAAAGAAACAGTAAATGTAGTTGCCAAACGGTATACGTTTTTTCGTACAAAACGTACGGCCGGTCAGACTAATAGGGAGTGGGTAGCAACTTTGCAAGGACTTACTAGAGACTGCGCGTTTGCCTGTGACTGTGGCCTCCCATATTCCGATACTATGGTGCGTGATGCAATTGCACAGAACGTTTCTGATGTTCGCATAAAGGAACAGATTTTGAAGCTAGTTAATCCCTCCCTGCAACAAGTGATAGACATTTTGGACAGGCAAGACACACTTGACTTTGCTCAGGAATCATTTGAAACGTCGCCAGCAGTGTGTCACATTAATCGGCCCGCCGGGCCCGCTGCACGGGACGCTAAGCGGCCCTCGCGCCCGACTTCGCTGCGGCCGCCTAGCTTGCAACCACGTGCGCCGCGTAAGCAAGCAAATGCAGTGAAATCTTGCCCGCGGTGTGCAACTAGACATTCGCGTGAAAATTGCCCGTCACGCCAAGCTATTTGCTTTTACTGTCACAAGAAAGGACATGTACAAAGTGTTTGCCAGAAAAAGTTAAGATCAGACAATCACACAAATTCCAGGCCTTTTGCTTCGCGCCGGAATCGAACCCAGGACAATCAGGCTCGTGGACCTTCGCCCATGGACATTCATGTGGTTCATTCCCACCCGTCCAGTGACACTTTAGCTAACAGTGACTGTGTTCGTCCCACCCAAAGTGTGCGTCGACGTCGCCGGAAATCCCGTAAAGTCGCAAGTGCTTCTGTACCTGTCTCCGTTCAAATTGCACGAGACAGTCGCTCTTGTCGTCAACAAGACAATAAACTTTTTGTGGACTTAGACTTTGCAGGAAAAGTGATCCCATTCCAGCTCGATACCGGAGCTGCTGTTTCATTGCTCAATCACGACACGTACAAACAACTGGGCCCCGCCATTGCGTGCCGCAAATGTTACGTTAACTAGTTACTCAGGACAGCATATACCTGTGTTAGGACAGTGCAGCCTTATTGCAACATACAAGGGACAGACAAAACTTGTGTCATTTTATGTTCTTCGTTCCTCTAGTGCAGTGAACTTGTTTGGTTTAGATTTGTTTCAATTGTTTAATTTGTCTATAGTGAATCAGGTCCTATCAGTGAATCAGACTGTGCCTTCCGCCAGTGTTTCTAGTCTTTGTGAAGAATTTGCAGACATTTTTGCACCGGGCCTTGGTTGCGCTAAGAACTATGAAGCGCATTAGGAACTGAAAGACAACGCGCAACCGAAATTTTTCAGAGCGCGCAATGTTCCCCACGCATTGCGTGATGAGGTCGCAAAAACATTAGCCGAATTAGAATCTCAAGGTGTAATTGAACGTGTGCAGGCTTCTCTCTGGGCCTCACCCTTAGTCATTTTGCCAAAACCTTCCGGAAAACTGAGACTTTGCGTGGACTTCAAGGCAACTGTGAATCCACAACTTGTGACTGCTACTTTTCCTTTGCCCCGCCCGGAAGATCTTTTTGACAAACTGTGCCCGGGAAAAAATTTTTCAAAATTGGACCTAGCAGATGCGTACTTGCAACTACCTGTGGACGAAGAATCCCAGCGCGTCTTAGTGGTTAACACGCATCTTGGCTTGTATCGCTTCAAAAGACTGCCGTTCGGGTGTGCATCCGCCCCTGCTTTGTTTCAGCAATATTTACAAACTATTTGTGCGTCGGTCCCTACTGCTGCGAACTATCTGGACGATATTGTAATCTCGGGAAAGACAGAAGCAGAACATTTGCAAAATCTCCGAACATTATTTCAGGTATTGCGTCAGAATGGTCTTCGCTTGAGGAAGGACAAATGTGTGTTTTTTGCTCGTGACTTACCGTACCTGGGCCATGTCCTTAACGCCCAAGGTATACATCCGAGTCCAGAGCACCTTCGTGCCATTCAGGACTTGCCGTCACCGCAGAACTTAAAACAGCTACAGAGTGTGCTGGGTAAGGTAAATTATTATCATAGGTTTGTGCGCAATGCTTCTTCCATTTCAGCTCCGCTTCATCGCTTACGCCGTAAAGGTGTTCCGTTCGTCTGGACGACGGAATGCGAACGCGCCTTTCGTCAGTTGAAATCGGCGTTACTTTCAAATACTTGCCTTACGCCATTCGATCCCCGAAAACCCCTTTTGTTGATGGTAGATGCATCGGATTTCGGGATCGGTGCTGTGCTTGCGCACAAGGATGGTTCGCATGATCGCCCTATTGCCTTTGCGTCAAAATTGCTCTCATCTGCGCAAAGAAATTATTCACAAATAGAGAAAGAAGCTTTAGCTCTAGTGTTTGGTGTTACCAAGTTCCATGACTTCTTGTATGGTCGTCACTTTACAATCATCACGGACCACAAACCTTTGACATCGCTTTTTCATCCGAACAAACCTGTACCTCCACGTACAGCGCAGAAATTCATTCGCTGGTCTCTTTTTCTCTCGCAGTACCGCTACGATATCTTGTATCGGTCCACTGCTAAGCACGGAAACGCTGATGCGTTGTCCCGTTTGCCTGTTGCTGAGGATAAAGCATTCGATTCTTCCGAACTTGCTTGCATGTTCATTGATTCGGACGCCGATGACGTGGTCGCATCGTTTCCGATTGATTTTCGTCGTGTAGCTACAGCCACAGCTGCTGATCCTGTCCTTGCTCCCGTTTTGCGTTTTGTTGCTACGCACTGGCCCTTGTCAAAGTCACGGATCGAGGATCCTTTGGTTCGCCGTTTTTTTGCTCACAAGGAGAGACTTTTTGTCCGACGTGGTGTTTTGTTGTTGCGTTCCGATAATGATCAATCCCGAGTCGTGGTCCCACGTTCGTTACAGTCCTCTGTCTTAAAGCTCCTTCACCAAGGACATTGGGGTATAGTGCGAACGAAACAACTTGCTCGACAGCACTGTACTTGGTTCGGAATCGATGCTGCGATTACGAATATGTGCTCCTCTTGCGTGGCGTGTGCCGAACAACAATCCGCACCGCCGCGGAAATTCTTTGCATGGCCGAAAGCCACTTCCCCTTGGCAACGCTTGCACATCGATTTTGCTGGTCCATTCTGGAATGCTCGATGGTTGGTTGTGGTCGATGCTTTCAGTAATTTTCCTTTTGTTGTCCGGATGTCTTCCACGACGTCTTCTGCCACCATCCAAGCCTTGTCTGCTATCTTTTGCATTGAAGGTCTTCCGCAGACTATTGTTTCCGACAATGGCCCACAATTCATGTCCGCAGAATTTCAGTCGTTCTGCAAGGCCACTGGTATTCAACATCTGACATCCGCGCCGTTTTCGCCTCAGTCAAACGGTGCCGCTGAACGATTGGTCCGGACTTTCAAGTCACAGATGTTGAAGTTGAAAGAGTCGCATTCTCGGGAGGACGCTTTGTTGCTCTTTTTGTCCTCATATCGCTCTCAGCCTCGCGATGGTCGCTCGCCGGCTGAATTGCTCCATGGTCGTCCTCATCGAACTCTGATGTCTTTGCTGCATCCGCCACATCAGGTTCCTGTGCAGCGGCAGACTCCTGCTTTTGCTCCTGGCGACGTTGTCTATTATCGCAACTATCGCGGTTCACAGCGTTGGCTCGCGGGGCGCATTCTTCGCTGCCTCGGCCGCGCGATGTATTTGGTTTTGGGGGCCTCTGGTGAGGTGCGTCGGCATCTCAATCAGCTGCGCCTCTGTCGTCGCCTGGGTTCTGCCGCTCCCCGTCTGCTTTCAGCGACGGAGCCGTCAGGTCAGCGCCCTGGGGACCCATCTACTGGCTCGCCTCATCCCCAGGTGTTACCGACGATGCCTTCCATTTTGCCTCATGGCGTCGCGCCGCCGCAGCCGCCGCCGGCGCCGCCCGCAGCGGACGCTTCGCTGCAACCGCATGGCGCCTCCCTGGGTAACGCGCCGCCGCTCGCTTCCCGTGACCAGCCGTCCTCCGCCATGGACCTCTTGCCCGCTCCGGACCAGATGTCGTCTTCGCCCGTCGGGTGCTCCGACCACATGGAGGTCGACCCTTCTGTCTCATTACGTGCGCATACACCTCATGTTGACGTGCACCCTGGACTAGGTTTGCAGGCGTTTCCTAGCTCCCCTCGGACCGAATGGCCGGGTGCGGGTGGCACAGCCTCGCCTGTTGTTAGGCTCCCCACCCCATCGCATACGTCAACATGGGGTCCTCCCCACGGCGGGCGGAAGCCTTATCTCACGACCGTTCGCCGATTTGCGGGGGAGGAATGTGGTGTCACCGCTAGACACCACACTTGCTAGGTGGTAACTTAAATCGGCCGCGGTCCTGTAGTACATGTCGGACCCGCGTGTCGCCACTGTGTATTCGCAAACGTAGCGCCACCACAGGGCAGGTCACAAGACACGGACATGACCTCGCCCCAGTTGTACGGACGACATAGCTTGCGACAAGACCTACCAAGTATTCCTCTCATTTGCCGAGAGACAGATTAAATAGCCTTCAGCTAGTCCATCGCTACTACCTAGCAAGGCGCCATGTGTATCATTGCTAATTGCTTACTACTATGCAAGAGATGTATTTCAACAAGAACAAGACTACATTAAAGTTAAGTATATTAAAATCTCTCTTCTTTTCTTTATAGTTTTCATCCAGTCTCCTGTTTCAGAATTTACGCCCGTCTGCGTTAGTTTCGCGTGCACCTAGCCACTCATTGTGTCGAGACCTTAGGGAATCGACACAACACCTATCACTTCCCTTCACCCTAACACAGTTCCAATGGCATTCAGCAATTGTCTGTTGTCAACACCCCTTGTGTCCCACACTTCCTCCTCCAGGATATCCACATTAGTGACCACCAACCTCTCGTTAACCATAAATCCTTGGCACTAAATTATCCACAAATTCAGGTACCATTTTCTCACCATTTATCTCTGATATATGTGCAACACTTCTCTTCACTAAGCAACCTGCCTGATCCACTTCTTCACTTACGTCCAAAGGTTCCACCACACACAAGCTTCTTACCAGTAAGCTAGACTCAACATTAACCTAAACCAATTTCATAGTACTCTTGCATACACAACTGTGTGAATGAAGTATTAATGTGGCAGTCTGCAATTTAAATGGTTTGTTATTTGCAATAGACTCACCTCATGACATTATTACACTGGCAGCAGTTTCGCCCAGCTGAAACATTTTCCCATCAAGATGCACCACATGCTGCCAAAGTCGACTTTGGCATAATGCTGATGCAAGAAATCCAATCCCACAGTCATGTCATAGCCCTCACTTACATGTGTCACAGTCTCTACACATTGTTTGGACTGAACTGTGTCTTGGCATAAATCTATATCCACTGGTCCCAATGCCATGACGTCTTTACCCACCACTCCACATAATCTGTACTGTGCTGGGTTCTGTTGCTTATGTTCCACGAGATGCATACTGGCAACCGACACATTAGTCCCTGTGCTCAACAATATCCTGCAGTTCTCTTTCCTACTATTCCTCTGACCACACAACACAACTTTGTAGCATCTAAAAAAAAAAAAAATGGTTCAAATGGCTCTGAGCACTATGGGACTTAACCACTGAGGTCATCAGTCCCCTAGAACTTAGAACTACTTAAACCTAACTAACCTAAGGACATCACACACATCCATGCCCGAGGCAGGATTCGAACCTGCGACCGTAGCAGTAACGCGGTTCCAAACTGACGCGCTTAGAACCGCACGGCCACACCGGCCGGCTGTAGCATCTCATCTCAATGGGACTGACCATAGGTGGACAGTGGATTCCCTCTGATGTTTACCATCTGGTTCTTTCCCTATCCCCTCCCTCTGAAACTACTGTGACCTCTACCTCTACTCCCATTGTCCCAAAGCTGGCGACATTGCCTCTTCACAAAGCCCCATTTGTCCACGCCAGTAACACCTAATATTGGTTGAAAACGCTGTCCATCTAACTTGCATTCCAGTTGACATGTCAATTTCTTCACATTCTACTGCTAATCTGACAGCTGTGTGCAAACCAGATGGACACCCTGTACATACTCTTCTTAGCATCTCTGAGGGTAATCCTCTTAAAAATGCATGAAGTGGCCTCTGCTCAGCTTCTCATAAAATTACCTCATTCACCATAGCATTCTGTCCCAACTCGTAAGTACATTCATTGGTCTTACTTATTATGTCTGCAGTTTCTTCCACCAACTACACATGCTTCTTTGTTACCATGTCCAACTGTTCCATAAAATGTCTGTCACTATTCTGCTTTGTATACCTCTGAACTAACCCCTTCTGAAGTTCCTCAAATGTTCTAGCTCCCTTGAGAGCCTCCTTATATCCTGCATAAGTTTTTCCTTCTCCTGTAAGTGTCAACTTTGCTACGCTTAGAAGTTCTTCATCAGACCATCCTTCCATCTCTGCCAAGGTCTTAAGATCTTTCAGAAATGCTTGGACACCCTCAGTTGATTTATCAGAGCAATGAGCAACTGAAGTTGCAGCTACCAAATCTGTACTTCATTGTGGTGATTGTGACTCCACTAGACCACGTAATTCATTATTAACTGAGATGAACTGCACTAAATTTTCCGATAATATGCAAACTGCTTCCGGTTCTGACACCTTCTATCTCTGACTCAGCAGAAGGCTTCTCCTTCCCGACACTCATTTGTAAACACTATTAATCGCAAGATACACAAAATAAAATATATTAAGCTAGTTGTTATGTCTATTCGCTAACCACTTCAACTCTCAGCATTGCCATAGCGTTCACATGTGAAACATACCACTGACATTGATTCTATACGTGGTGCTGAATGACGTAAGTTACACAACGTACGTCTGACAGATACTAGCCAACTATGACTCCCATTAGCTCTGAAGCATGAGACATCTACTGACTCTTTACTTGTAACAAAATTTACATTACAAAAAGCACAGCTGTTGAGCTTTTTTCCATAAATAAAACACTCAACAACAATTAAATTTTCTTGACCCACCATACTTTAGGCAGTAGGTTCATATGTTGCACTAAAAAGACAATGTCAGTTTTCCGACACGAATGACGATGGCTGGAGTTAGAGAAAGTGGTTTGCACCTTTCAAATTCCTTTAGTATACAGAATGAAATTTCCACTCTGCAGCGGAGTGTGCGCTGATATGAAACTTCCTGGCAGATTAAAACTGTGTGCCAGACCGAGACTCGAACTCGGGATCTTTGCCTTTCGTGGGCAAGCGCTCTTGCAAGCGCTTCTAGACGTAAACTTTCGCTTTCTGAATGTAATAAGAACAAACCTAATAGTAATTGTGAGCAGCAATAACGATGGAAATGTTATTGTGAACCTAAATACGCTGTCAAGACTTTTGAAGAGTGCTGTGAAATGTAAGTACTGCAGTTGTGAAGATAGTATTGACGTTTCTGAGGACATTTCAGCAAGGAAGGGTCTTTCAAGTCGGTTAGTGATTGCCTGTAACTCGTGTAAGATGCACAGTGATACTATGACATTGTCAGTAACTGATAGTCGACATTGCAGTGTAAATATTCACCTTGCTTATGCAATGCGATGTATTGGAACGGGAAGGAGAGCTGCCCAGTCTTTTTGTGCAGTGATTGTCTGGGATTACAGAAGCGTCCGATTCCACCCGTCTGCTTTGACCCATGACGTCACCAAAATGGCGGAAACGACCATTCTCAACGTCTCCAATATGGCGCCTATGACGTTATAACATAAACACGACAACACACAAAAATACATATAAAACCAACAAACACATCTCCCTCCAAAAATATAATCAAACTAATGAGGCCAGTGTGGGAAATTGTTGGTTTTTGGACGGGGACAAACTAAATATAAACACATACAGGCACACTCCACGATCCCAAACCACACAAAACGACGACATAAAAACACCACAAAATCCCCTAATTGAATTGGTCACTTCCCCAAACTTACATAACTCAACCGCAATTGTCGATACCAATAAAATATCGATACCACAAAACCAACACCTAAAACAACAAAAATTGGAATCGGACACTTCCCTTGACCTATATAGGTCAACAGCAGCTCACGATACCAAAACACACATAGCTACAACTACACATTGGAATCGGTCACTTCCCTTGACCTCTATAGGTAAACAGCAGCTCACGATACCAAAAAACATAGCGAGGACGACAAATTGGAATCGGTCACTTCCCATAAGCTATATTGCTCAAATACAACTGATGATACCAAAAAAACTGAAATTGAGTACTTCCCCTAAGATACATAAATCAGCCACAAGTGCCGATATCAAAACATCAACCACCAACACATGCAGTAAATAACACCAACCCAACAAAATATAAAAACCCCACAGAACATCATAACATGCGAACAATAGACCTAAAAAAACGAATACTTACCACAAAAAAGTTCCAGCGATACACACTTCGTCAGCCACCCCAGTCACACACACACACACACACACACACACACACACACACACACACACACACACAGAAACAAAAACAAAAAACATTGAAAACAGACCCCTAACTCGCATGTTCTGCTTGCATACGCTGCATTTCACTACCTCCGCCACAAGCCCAAAAAGTTGCAGAAACTTCATGATGGACAACATGTCATCCTCCATTTCAGTCTGCAGATGCACGCTATTAAACTTAGAAGTCATATCTATACCTAACTAAAGAAGCGACAAATTGAATTAAACAACTTAAAGTGTGACAAACAGCAAACCAACAACATCAAACGACACCGAAATAACATAAACACAATGGAAGCTTAATTCTTAAGTCACTGAAACTAATTTCCATTCTTCTATAACATTCACGATCAATAAATGCACACTTCGAGCACCAACACCCAAATGAACCCAATGCACCACATAACACGCGGACCATACACACACCACCAGAGGACACCACCAGCCACAAGAAGACATCTACAAACACAACACACTCATAAACTAAACTCCTCGCCATCATGACACTCTTACGTCACGTATCAAAGCCAACGGGTGGGATTGGACACCTCTGTTGACCCAATGGATTTGCCTCCACCTCCACTGAGGTTTGACAGATACAATAAATTAATACATAATTATTTATGTGGTGTAAGTAAAAATGCAGTGAAAAGAGCTGCATAAGTAGCTGTAGCCTTGCCTGAGAATACAGACATTGTAGCAGCATTTCATGGATCTTGGCAGAAGAGAGGTCATACTTCTCTGAATGGGGTTGTAACTTCCACATTTATTGAAAATGGTAAAATACTAGGTTATGAATGTCTAACACAGCACTGGCAGGGTTGTTCAAGTACACTTATTGGTACCCATGTTTGTGTAAAGAACTTTGATGGCCGAAGTGGAAACATGGAAACGAAAGGAATTCTAAACATTTTTAGAAGATCAGAGGTCAGTCATGGTGTGAGGTATGTAGGCTACCTTGGGGATGGAGAATGTAAAGGACACACTACTGTTGTTAATGTCAGACCGTATGGGGACACACAGAAAAGCTTGAATGTGTTGGGCATGTACAAAAAAGAATGGGAGCTCGGCTCAGAAAATTATGTAAAGACTTCAGTGGATAAAAACTGTCAGACAGAAAACACATAAGTGGTCCAGGTCATCTTAAAAAAAGCGAAATTGATTCTTTGACTAAATATTATGGACGAGCAGTAAGGACAAATGTAGGAGATTTGGAGAACATGAGACGAGCTGTTTGGGCAACATGGTTTCGCAGACTCTCAACAGAAGAAACCCCACAGCATGGTTTGTGTCAAAAAGAGGAAGATTTGTGGTGCAAGTCCTGGTTGAGCAATGCTACAGGCATACAATATATCCACAGGCATTCCATACCACTTGCTGCAATGGAGGCAATTAGGCCTATATATATATGGATCTAGCAAATAAAAATCTACTTAGGAAATGTATGCATGGTCTCTCTCAGAATGCTAATAAAAGCTTCAACAGTTGTATATGGGAGAGAATACCCAAAACCATATTTGTTGGGCTGACAGTGCTGAAGATTAGTGTAATGGATGCAACAATAATGTTCAATGATGGTGCAATTTCAAGGATCAATGTTATGAAGAAATTGAACATCCAGACGGGAAGTAACTCTAACTGGTATTGATAAGTGGCAGGTAACCAAAACAGAGACAGCTGCAGAAGCTTCTACCAAGGAGTCAAGGATAAAGAAAAGAATGAAGAGAAAAGAGTATGGAGAGTAAGGAAACAGGAGGACAACTGGAGTATGCAGCTGGAATGTTCTAAACGAGCATAGTGGTAAGTTAATAAATCTGTAAATCTTCTTTTGTGATTTACCAAAAACTTGAATTTTCATCATTCAGGTACACTTTTCTCCTAAATGACAGAAGTTAAACTCAAAAAAAAAAAAAAGATACACATATTTAGAATGACCTCCTCTACCTCCCTTGCCTACTATTTCCTGAAAAAGTTTGTAACATGATGATGATGTCAGTGATGTTTGAGCTACATTTTTAAATATTTTTGTTGTAGTAAAATAAATTACTTGTCTTTTTCACAGATCAGCATCATGGAAGGAAATTGGAGGCATAAAACACTTATGTGAATGTTGTCTGTACTCTGACTCTTTTTCCAAGCTGTGCAGTCATTGGTTCCAAAGAAAATGGTACCGCAGTGAAATAGTGTTCCGTTTTTTACACTGTTATAAATATTGTTGTCAGTACCAAAATACAATAAATATCTCAATGATTTTTTGGGAAATGCTTTGACTAATGACCCTAATTGTGTGTATAAATTTTGAGCTATCTTTCATTTACAGATCAGTTGCACTATGAGGGTGAAGATAATGCTAAAAATGCAGCCCGTTCACGAGCTTGTCCCCTTAAGAAGAAAGTGGCTTCTTTGACTGCTGTCATTAAGGCACTGAAAGACAAGCATCTTGTGGATGGAAGTTCACTAAATATACCAGAAAGCATACCAAGTGGCAAACTGCAAAAGCTAGGACACAGGCTGTACCTAGGACATACGTCCAGAACTGCGCTCCTTTGCCTAAACACTGCATTTTTATTCCCACGGGGCATGTAATTATGTTAAGCGCTGTTTTAATACATGTTTGACATAGCCCAGAATGTTACTGAAGTGTTACCAGTGTGTGGGTGGAGTGCCTGAATTCACATCCAAGGTGTTTAAGGTAATTAAGGCAGAAGCTTGTCACTCTGAAACAAAGTTTCTGACTCTCAGTAGCTTGGTAGCTGACGAAATTGCCATCAAGGAACATGTAGAATTTGATGGTACATGCTACTACAGTTATGTTGACATGGGGTATCTGGAGACACAGATAATTTTCCCATTGCCAAAGAAACATTTGTGCTCATGGTTGTGGCCCAGTTGGATACTTCTTGACTGCTGGTATAACTGGTGAGCAAAACACCGAGGTAGTTGGAGAGTGCACTGATCTTGCCAATTCAAGTGGTGTGAAAGTTGTTTCACTCACATGTGATAGTTCAGCTAGCAATTTGTCAATGACTAGATGTTTAGGCTGCGATCTCAATTGTGAAACTTTGAGACGTACTTTTTCAGTTGAAGGGAATGATCATAAAATGTCATTTTTCTTAGACCCTCCATTTTTGAAATTTGTGGGCAACGCTTTAGGATATAAAAAATTTCTCTTGGATGAGCAAGGTGCTGTCATTTCTTGTCACTTTTTGGAACTGTTACATGAATTGCAAGTCAAGGAAAGGCTCCACCTAGGCAATAAAATTACTGCCAGTCACCTACATTTTTTTTTTAAATAAAATGAAGTTGAAACTGGCTACTCAGCTGCTTAGCAATTCGATGGCAGATGCCATACAGTTCTGTTGTGACATGAATCTGCTGGGTTTTGAAGAGGCATCTGCAACAGTAAAATTTATACACGTTTTCAACTCTCTCTATGATGTCTGTGATTCCAGAACACTTTTACAAAATGGTTTCAAGCAGGCATTAAATACAGCAAATTTTAGTGCTATAGAGGAATTTATTTTAAAGGCACAGAGGTACATCGAGGAACTCACTGTCGGTCCAAATCCTCAAGCAATGAGAGTTGTTGACTCAAATAGAAAGGCAGGATTTATTGGATTCCTGGTGTGTATATCCTGTGTTTTACACATGAAAAGCAAATTAGCGGGAACACAAACTCGTGCTCCTCTGCTGAAGTCCCTCCCTCTGTACAATTTTTCTCAGGACCACTTGGAAATGTTTTTAGTACCATCCAAAGTTGTGGTGGTTGGAATAACAACCCCACTGCTCGCCAGTTTGTTGCAGCATACAAGAGGCTACTAATTCATAGTCAGATCCATGAATCAGAAAGAGTGAATTGTATACCTTTGGAAGAAATTCCCATTCTTACTTTCAGCAGTTCCAATGTTGAAGATCACATAAATCTCACTTCGGAATGGTGGCAGTTACTAAGCACGAAAAATAGTGCAGCGACACCTGACCATGATTACTTTGCTACTGGAACTTAGATATCTGAAGTGGCCATCTATATACCTGGATTTGTGGTGCATCACTTAGAAAAAACCTTAAACTGTGAAGCATGTTTAGCCATGTTACAAGGGGATGGTAGCCATGTTGCTTCTTCTCTCATTAATAGAAAGAGCAGGGGTGGTTGGTTTTACTATCGAATGATGATGCTGACATCCATGTGTGTGCAGAAGAAGCGTTCAGGTGGCATACTACAGGTAATTCAAAAGTTCCATTGAAAAATCTCTTTTCCAAATGTGTGTTTGAGGTGCTTAGTGAATTCATATTCAAGTCAGTGTTCAAGGAGTTAGCAGACCACATGAAAAATCAGCATCTCTTGGACAATCATATGATACTGCTGATTAAAGCAATTGCCACACAATACCTGCTTACACAGCAAAACATGCCGCCAAGAGAATAAGCGATTCATTGCATGAAAATAAAATCAGGACAACTTGTAAAAAACTGTTACTCTTTAAAGGTCAGTAACTGATATTTGTACACAGAGGTATAGTGTGTTAGGCATCTAGTATCAAGCAGTCATTATATTGAGGCAGACCAAGAATTTGACCTTATTGTATTTAATAAATGATGCAATTCCTTTACCGTAATGTCTGTGTTATTATCACCATCTATAAAAAAGTTTGTGCTGTCTGTATCTTGAAACTAATAATACTAGAGTATTCAGTTTATCTATGAAATTTTGTTCCTGGTGTGCAGTGGAGTCAGAAAATTATAATTTTATTTTTGTGTAATACCTTTTAAATATACCTTCCACACACAAACATTTATAACTACTTTATATGTGGATTGTTTCCCACTGATTGATACTCCACCGTACCAGTATGCAATACTAGTTCTGCAATAACTTGTGATATGTATGCTAACAAATGGGACACACATTTCTGTTTGAACTATTTTGCCATTGTTTGGCAGAGTATGCTATAGTTTGTTCTAGCCAGTGTTGTCAATTAAATTTCCACCATGAGTGACAACATATTAATGAGAAATAGAATTGTCTCATTTTTGGCACACTGAAATACATTCCCATCATTGTGCAGTATCTTATGGTTTTTGCTTGTAAGTCATTACTAATGATATTTTTTTCTTATCTAGTCTGGCAGTCGTTTACCCTTAACAAAATGAGAGACATCATAGTGTTCTCAGGTGTGCTTTATTGGTTTTTTGCTACTTCATTGAGCACTAAATTTGCTACTAGTCTCTCCCCTAACCCATTGAAATGCAACCCATGTGTTGTATGGAAACTACAGCCCACAACATTTATATCTGTAATAAGACATATTTTATAAATGATTGCATATTTTCTTATGTTGTTTGTTTGACTACTTTCATGGTTTATGCAGGACCACTGTGATAAATCATATGTATATGGAATGGTAAATAGTATTACAGTTGTGTGAGTCAGTAGACTGAGACATTTCTTTCATTCTCAACAAGCAATAGGCATTTCATTTTTGTAAGTGTCATTTGAGCCACCATACAACATTATACAATCCATGGGAGTTAGTTTACTGACTTGAGAGAACTTTGTCAGTTCACAAACTTTGGTGAAGACTGATCAGTCTTGATGTGTTCACAGTAGACTCTTCATTTATGAGTGAATGCAGGCTGCAACTGTGGCTACCTGCGAGAACTTAATTTTTTTTCTGTACTTCTGATATCGAAATCAAGTAGTGTTGTTTTACAGAAGTGTTGGAAAATCATGTTTTGTGTGTCTTTGTTAGTAGCCTAATTACTTTTCCACCATCTCTCTGGAGGTGGTTTGATTAACCATGTTTTTGTGGCACTATAATGCTGAGAGCATCTAAGGTTTTTGGTTATATCAGATAAGCACAGTCTCGTTACCAGTATCTAAATAAGGTCTTATATAGCAATGCTCACGCTTCTGGGTTTTTGATGCTTGGTTTCAGTAATACCGTTTCCAGTTAGGATGGCAAAACCCCTAGGTTCAAGACAGTGTTGGTCACAAATGTTTTACTTGCATAGTTCCATCTGTAATGGTTTCAGTTCTATTGTTTGGTGAAATCTGATTCAAAATAATGGACACACATTTTTCAGTACATTTAAGTTTTGATGTGGACCTTTATGTTGCAATTTTATATAGTAATATATTTTTACATAGAACTGTGTTATTTTAAAATTCTACAATCTTGTGAAAAAAGCAATTAACTGAAATCAGTCACATTGTAATAATTTTTCTGTAGACCAATAACAAGCAATTCAACATAAAATGGATAACAACAAACCAAGAAAAGCTTTTTTGCTGGAATAAAATTCTGAATACACCACCTAATGTTTCAGTTAGGACGGAAAAACCCCTAGGTTGAAGACAGTGTCGGTCACAAATGTTTTACTTGCATAGTTCCATCCATCGATTATTTCGTTCCTCCGTTACCATACTTTTTATGAATGAATAAGGAATATATAGCCTATATTTTTACTAGGACAACGATTTCAAAAGCAAAACCTAGTTTCAATGTTAATAAAATTTTGTCATTGGCAAGCAATTAAGCTTCTGCTAATTTATTGGGACATACCACACTTCTAAAACTCTAATATACGATTCTGGTCCATGATGACTGTCTTAATTTCTCCATCGTTTCATTTTGTACCACAGTAACTTCCTGTCAACTTGACAAGAAAGGATTGGATTTAAAAGACTGAAAATTATAAAATAGGGAACAAAGTAAACAAAGCTCAATGTAATGGTTTATGCCTAAGTTACCTAAAATATGGGACACTGTTGCACTGTTAAGAAATCTCTTTCATAGCAAAATAAGAAATTGGAACATAAGGTAAGTAAGCAATAGCTAGAACTCCTTAATATTAAAATGACTCCCACAACAGAGGAAAATTGGAACACTGTTATACTGCATTGGCTAACAGACATGTCATGTTGGAAGTTCTGCTGCCGCAATTGATTTGTTTATTACTGAAAAGAGTGTACTAGCCCCACACTAGAGCTGCTGCATACCACGTAAGAGAAGAAACATGGGTATTTGTTGATGTGTGTGTGAAATGTACGGCAAAGAGTTTTGTTTTCTTCCTCAGGGTCAATGTTCTCCAAACTGAGAGTATATTTTTTTGTGGATAACAAACTTCTAATTTATATTTCTTGGGATTCTCTACAGTTCTATTCCATTTGACAATAGAATGAAGTTGTGCACAATGTGACAAGTTGTTGGCTAAACATTAAGTTATTTTATCAGACTTGCTCCTTCATGGTTTAAATAATTAACAACAAAGACAGATCATTTTGTTACCTCTTCAGATATATGTAATGGTCACCATTGTAATCAGTCTGTTGCACATTAGTAAATAGCTGTCACAATACATTATGCTGAAGTCAAACAACTGAAAAGTATTGGTTTCTATGTCACAAAAATCGGAAAAGAAATTGTCACTTCTCGTAAATCTAGCAGCGATTCGTTCGATCGGATTGTAGTATCAGACAATCTTAAGAATAACTAAAGAAGAACCGAAGTTTGTGATACACATTTATTACTAAATTAACAAAATTGTATCATTTACATTTCAGATTGCCATATTCTAGCTATTCGTAATATTGCATTAAAAACTATTTTTAAACAGAAGAGATGCGAGATTTCGCCTTTAAGAGATTTAATTTTAAACAAAAACTATGAAACAACCAATTTGATGATGTTACATGCGTATATGGTGCAATTCGTGACTGTAAATACACACAGCGCTATGTACACTGGCAACATTTTGGTCAGTGTGCCATGGCGGCAAGCCACGCCCCCATGGCTTCAAAACGAAGTACGGTTGGGATACGTAGTGCCATCTCCATTTATTCTTATCTCCATGGGTTCTATTTTACGTGGCAAGTTGTAGAAATATCACAGAAGTTATTTTGTGATTCATGTGATGAAATGGCTTCTCAACGAGTAACAACAGGACGTGACATCACAGAATTCGCGGAGCACCACGTTAAAGTTAGCTAACTCGTCCCACATGCCGACGGCCTGCATTTGGCTTTGGTGCAAGGACTAGTAGATATTGGGGCAAGGAATTTGTTTCCCTTGCTGCTTTATTTTTAATGACCCATCAACTTCTTCCATACGTTGGGTTTTTAATTTGCCACTTAGCCACTATGATCGGTTTGGGGTCTATGGGGCACCGTTACAGCTCCCTCCAGCACCCATGTCCAATCATGTCATGTCCTGTCACATGGAGGCAGGTATTGAGCATTATCTCTGTTTTTACTGTTTTTGTCCACAACATTTTTGTAACTGAATAAATGAATACTAAGGTTAAAAGGAAATTAAATAAGTCGGTTTGTTTTTTAAAAAGAATAAAACATAAAATAGGATGCATGTTAGATGACTTAGTACCATCACCAGTTGTGACTGGCAGTGAATACTTCAGAACAGTTGCTTCGAACCATTGGCTGTCAGTCACAATTACTTGTTATGTTAGGAGGAGGTGGTGGGTAGTCTATTTCATGCACTATTCTACAGTGTACATATTTATGACACCTTATGCAACAATAAGCTTGCATTTCCTTACACTATTTATCTTTTGAAAGTTCAGTGTGCACTGTTGCATTATTTTGCCTGCACATGCAAATGTCATTGAATATTTTTGATAGTCTTACCTGGTTAAAAGTTGAAAGTTACATTGTCCGTTATCCGTTTCTCTCTTCTTTTCTTCTTCTTCGTGTACCACTTTAGAATCTGTCATTGGATTTTATGTAGGCTCACTGTCTATAAGTTCTTGCCCATACGTACTCTTCACATGTGGCTTTGGATATTTCGTCTGTTAGTGTGTTCAGATGAGTCCATTGTTCTTCGTTTCTAATTATCGTGTAGATTTGTGGTACTGTGTTACTGTAGTCTTAAGTGTAGTGTTTTCTGGTGTTCCTGTATTGCCCACAGAATAATACTATATGTTCCGGGCAATCTCTTTCCACGCTTGTACACGTTGATGTCTGACGCAGACTCACATAGTGTATGTTCGTGGGATTAGATCCGTGTCCAGTTAAGAAATGTACCATACAGTGCCTGGGATCAGTATGTTTCATTCTTAGCAGTTCCCCTAGGTCAGTGATAAAATCATGTAGTCTATATCCCTTATCACTTGTGTCCACTCGCTTCACCATGTATCCATCCACCAGCTTATGAGTTCACATTTAGTAAGTATTGGTACATTGGTAACTGCATTTACATGCTCTAGTCTCCCCATCCTTAACTGGTGCATTGTAGCTCTTTATTTGATGATTATATCCATCAGGTATATTATAAGCAGTGCCAAAAGCCCCCAATAGTCTGGGCAGGACACTTCTCTGCAATAATTTGACCAACACTGTGTTTGGGACCAACATCAGTCTGTGTGTCCATGTGCTGACTGCAAAGCATAGTAGTGATTTGAAGAGAGCACAGTGGTATGTTCATGTAATTGGTAGAGGTAGTCTGTACTGATCTGAATTTAAAATCACCAATCTCCTTCTGTTGTTTGTCTCATATACAAAAGGTTGAAGCAAAGACTATGCAAAGTTGAGGCAAATGCTAAGACTGATGTGGCAAGGACTGAGACAAACTGGACAATGGCTTAGAGAGATTGGTGGAAGGGCTAGAAGATGTTGGCGTAAGGGCTAAAAAAGGTTGTGGCAAAAGCCAGACGACATCAGCGCAAGTCCAGGAGCTAGTGTAAGGCTAGGAGACGTTGATGAAAGGGTGAACAGAGACATGTTGTGACACGGGCATTTTGGTAAGCCTATAAATGAATCTATACCTTATGATAGTCATTTCACCAGTCAGTCAATCTTTTCATCTTTGCTTACCAACCTGCCATTTTTACCGTATTTTGGTGTGCAGCAATCATCGTGTTATTCTACAGTTATATAGTTACTTGGACCTGGATTGATATTTAACAAAATGTATGCTAAATCTGATGTGAGTCTTGAAATTTTCCTGGCGTAAAAAGTATTCTATCAAGTTTCGGGATTGCAGCCAGATGATGTCGACTTCTTGCCATATTTCAGCTGAGAACCATTACGCCATCTTCACACAAGTGTTTTGCACTGGAGGTTGCTAGTTGACATCACATCAATAACAAGTGGCACAGAGGCGCACACACGAAGGCTGCCACTATATGAGTGACCTCTGTCACATTTAGTGGCCTTTCAAATACAGGTCCACCTTTGGCACTCAGGCACAAGCATAATGGTGATACTACATGCACATCCTCTGTCGGAATGCCCACATTCAATAGCGAATCATCAAAAACTTGAAAGAAATACAACATGTATTTCTCTTCACACAGATGGCTTAAAAAGAAACTATGACCAGTTTGTGACACACTGCCTGCTGCCTGCCACACTACCATGAACAGGCCATATATCATCTCTTCTTTACAAGTTTTACATCATCACAGGTCAATCAGGATGACACTGAAAATCTTCATTAGTTTCAGTTAGAGTAAAGAGTTTCATGCACAGTTAATACTAGTCACACAAATCTATTTGAGAGAGAGAAACCCGATAGCTAACTGGATATGGAATTTCAATCCATAGCAAAGTTGTAAATTTGCACACTACAGTTTAATAGCTACTCGTGTCCATTATCATGAACACATTATTTTTTTTGTCTGCTTCCATCAACTGCACAATGTGTGCTTGTTAAAACTCTAACATGATAAAAAACGTAAAATGAAGAGTTAATAATGGAGGTGAAAGTCAAAAACTTATATTATTTGTTCAGGGAAATTCTGTATCTAGGGCTCCAATTATAAATGGTACAAATCAGCTACCAGATCCAACAAATTTTAAAGGCATGAAACACATCAAGGATTACATTCGGGATTTGTTTCAATCGGATTATCATGAAGAATCATTTTATTTATTGTAGTTGATGTAAAGGAGTAATTGGCTATAATATCATAATTAATAAAAGCTTTTTTTTTGTGAAATGAATCAGTCTTGAATTTCCAGGAAATGTAAGTGTAGCTCTCAACATCTCACTTCTCCATTATTTGAACTTCTAAGTTTACACAATTTTTCTCTGTTTACAGAAGCAAGAAACCATTTCTTGACTTGTAAGTTTTAATAAATACTGCTTTGGGGGCACCTAAATTCATGTAGGAGAAAAAAGGGAAGACTGATGTGAAGTACAGTGAGCCATTTTATATTGGAAATAGTGTTAACATCTATAGAAATGGTCCCAAAGAGCCATTTGTTAACTTTTTCAGTAACTACGCATTTTTTTATTGAGCAGGCACTAAATCTGACCATATATATTAAAATGCATTGGGCTGATTAGCACATTTACAAAATGTTTATCCCATAAATACCATGAACAATCAAAACAGATTGGGCATGTTTTAGGTAGAAGCAACTAGGTATAAGATGGCAGTAAGGGAAGTGACTTACTACCAGTAATTTAAAAAAAGTTTTTAACTTCTCTGCTCCTGGCACCAGCCAGGAGCACCAGCCAGGAAGTGCTTGTACTGGTAAAGTGTTTCCACACGCAAGCCAATTAACACCAGTTGACTGGTGTAGTTTTATGTGTACGTAGAAACACAGTTTTAGTAGTTGAAATGCAGTGTGCCCAGAAAATCTCTCTATAGTTTCAAAAATTTAAGACAAAAGCAATTGGTGAGATATCTTCATCATATCTGTACAAAATCCTTACAAAATAGTCTCTCCTCAAGAGACAACATAGTGCGTATTATAGTGTACTGAAACGAAACCCCACCCTACAGATTCAGCAAAACTTCAAACTAAGTATGGAAAAAAAAATGGCTCTGAGCACTATGGGACTCAACTGCTGAGGTCATTAGTCCCCTAGAACTTAGAACTAGTTAAAACTAACTAACCTAAGGACATCACAAACATCCATGCCCGAGGCAGGATTCGAACCTGCGACCGTAGCGGTCTTGCGGTTCCAGACTGCAGCGCCTTTAACCGCACGGCCACTTCGGCCGGCTAAGTATGGAAAAGGTCCACTGTCATGTCCATCGATTCAGGTATGACACACGAAATTTATGGCGAAGAGACAGTATTCAATAAAGTGAAAGGTGGATGACCAAGGATACCTGAGGAAAACTCTGAGTGTGTAAGAAAATCTTTCAATCATTCTCCCAGAAAGTCTACGTGTACTGCTGCCAGACAGTTACAGCTACACTCCTGGAAATGGAAAAAAGAACACATTGACACCGGTGTGTCAGACCCACCATACTTGCTCCGGACACTGCGAGAGAGCTGTACAAGCAATGATCACACGCACGGCACAGCGGACACACCAGGAACCGCGGTGTTGGCCGTCGAATGGCGCTAGCTGCGCAGCATTTGTGCACCGCCGCCGTCAGTGTCAGCCAGTTTGCCGTGGCATACGGAGCACCATCGCAGTCTTTAACACTGGTAGCATGCCGCGACAGCGTGGACGTGAACCGTATGTGCAGTTGACGGACTTTGAGCGAGGGCGAATAGTGGGCATGCTGGAGGCCGGGTGGACGTGCCGCCGAATTGCTCAACACGTGGGGCGTGAGGTCTCCACAGTACATCGATGTTGTCGCCAGTGGTCGGCGGAAGGTGCACGTGCCCGTCGACCTGGGACCGGACCGCAGCGATGCACGGATGCACGCCAAGACCGTAGGATACTACGCAGTGCCGTAGGGGACCGCACCGCCACTTCCCAGCAAATTAGGGACACAGTTGCTCCTGGGGTATCGGCGAGGACCATTCGCAACCGTCTCCATGAAGCTGGGCTACGGTCCCGCACACCATTAGGCCGTCTTCCGCTCACGCCCCAACGTCGTGCAGCCCGCCTCCAGTGGTGTCGCGACAGGCGTGAATGGAGGGACGAATGGAGACGTGTCGTCTTCAGCGATGAGAGTCGCTTCTGCCTTGGTGCCAATGATGGTCGTATGCGTGTTTGGCGTCGTGCAGGTGAGCGCCACAATCAGGACTGCATACGACCGAGGCACACAGGGCCAACACCAGGCATCATGGTGTGGGGAGCGATCTCCTACACTGGCCGTACACCACTGGTGATCGTCGAGGGGACACTGAATAGTGCACGGTACATCCAAACCGTCATCGAACCCATCGTTCTACCATTCCTAGACCGGCAAGGGAACTTGCTGTTCCAACAGGACAATGCACGTCCGCATGTATCCCGTGCCACCCAACGTGCTCTAGAAGGTGTAAGTCAACTACCCTGGCCAGCAAGATCTCCGGATCTGTCCCCCATTGAGCATGTTTGGGACTGGATGAAGCGTCGTCTCACGCGGTCTGCACGTCCAGCAAGAACGCTGGTCCAACTGAGGCGCCAGGTGGAAATGGCATGGCAAGCCGTTCCACAGGACTACATCCAGCATCTCTACGATCGTCTCCATGGGAGAATAGCAGCCTGCATTGCTGCGAAAGGTGGATATACACTGTACTAGTGCCGACATTGTGCATGCTCTGTTGCCTGTGTCTATGTGCCTGTGGTTCTGTCAGTGTGATCATGTGATGCATCTGACCCCAGGAATGTGTCAATAAAGTTTCCCCTTCCTGGGACAATGAATTCACGGTGTTCTTATTTCAATTTCCAGGAGTGTATGATGTTCAACAATGCCCCAAGTCCTAGAGCAGAATTTGCAATTGCATGCTTACAAATACAACTGTTGAGGACAAATGATAAACCAAGATTAAAAGAGTTTGCAGTTAACATTCTCCTAAACCTTCAACATGGAAGCTAACCTTACATCAGCAGAAAGAACAGCAATCCACCACCTAAAAGCTAATGCTGACCTTATAATCCTACCTGCCAATAAAGGCTGCACCACTGTGGTTCTGAACTGCAGAAATTACCTGGAGGAAACACTCCCCCAGCCATCAGATTCATCCACCTACAAAACCTGCCACAGTGACCCCATTTCTGAAACCCAATGGTATCTCCAGTCTCCCCTCAAATCCTTAGGTCCTCTTAGAACCTACCCCCTGAGTCTGTGTCTCCTCAACCTAACCACTCCCTGCACGTCTACCTTCTACATGCTTCCTAAGTCTATAAACCCAACCACCCAAGACATTTCATTGTGGCTGGTTACTGTGCCCCCAATGAGAGAATCTCTGCTCTCATAGACCAACACTTCAGCCTATTATCCATTAGCTAACCTCCTATGTTAGCAACCATTTCCTCCACTGACTCTCCACAGTTCCTGTTCCTTCACCACACAGTGCCATCCTTGGCACTGTAGACACCCCCTCTCTTTACCTTAACACCCCTAATGCCCATAGGCTTGCTGCTGTTGAACACTACCTTCGCCAATGTCCAACTGATTCCGGACCTACAACCACCTTCACAGTCACCATGACCAACTATATCCTCACCCACAATTACTTCACCTTCTTAAGGCATCACCTACAAACAAATCTGTGGTGTGACAATGGGCATTCACATGGCACTATCCTATGTCAGACTATTTATGGGCCATCTAGAGGAAACCTTCATAACCACCCAGAATTCCAAACCCCTCTTCTGATTCAGTTTCATTGATAAAGTCTTTGTGACCTGGATTGCAGGTGATGACACCCTATCCATATTAATCCAGAGCCTCAACATCTTCTCCCCATTCATTTCACCTGGTCCACCTCAACTCAACAAGCCATGTTCAATGATGTTGACATCAGCATACCTCTTCATATCAACCCTACCAACAACAAGCAATATCTGTACTTTAACATCTGCTACCCACTCCATACCAAGAACTCCCTTACATATATCCTAGCCACCCATGGCCGTCTCATCTATAGTAATGAGCAGTCCCTTTCCAAATATATTGAAGGTCTCACGAAGGCGTTCACCGTCTGAAATTACCCACCAAAGCTGTGCCTTATCTCTCCAGTCACCCATTATCTCCCACAGTCCCACTGTCGGCCCACGAAGGAGCACTCCCCTCATGACTCAGTACCCCTCAGGATTTGAGTAACTGAATCACATTCTCCACCAGGATTTTGCCTACCTCTCATTGTGCCCTGAAATGAGGAATATCCTACCCATTATCCTTCCCACCACTCCCACAGTGGTATACTGCTGCCCACTGAACCTAATCAATATCCTCCTCCATCCTTACTCCAACTCCTTACCTCATGGCTCATATCCCTGTATTAGACCTAGATGCAAGACCTGTCCCATACATCCTCCCACCACCACCACCTGCTCCGGTCTGGTCGCAAGCATCACCTATGCCATCAAAGCAGTCATGTGCTTAATGTAAACTGGGCAAACATGAACATGTGAAACTCAGGAATGGAATACATATATTTATTGTTTTATTATCTTCTGATACACATTCTAGAATCAACTGCACTACATATCAACATTTATCTTGAAACATTATTACATGTTTTATATATCTTTTCTAAATATACGTGTCCACTGGGAGTAACAAAGTAACACAGATTTTAACAGAGTTTTAAAATGTAATTTTTGAAAACAGCTTATCACTAGGGATATTTAATGATCAATTAAACAAAAATGCCCTTTCAGAGAACACTTATCAATAATGGATGCGATATCATTCTACAGGAACAACACTGGGATCGTTAGTATTAACATGGTTTTGTGCTCTTGTTTCTAAATATACGAGTCACAATGGGAGTAACACCGATTTTAACAGGTTTTTAAAATGTAATTTTTGAAAACAGCTTATCACTAGGGATATTTAATGATCAATTAAACAAAACTGCCCTTTCAGAGAACACTTATCAATAATGGATGCGATATCATTCTACAGGAACAACACTGGGATCGTTAGTATTAACATGGTTTTGTGCTCTTGTTTCTAAATATACGAGTCACAATGGGAGTAACACCGATTTTAACAGGTTTTTAAAATGTAATTTTTGAAAACAGCTTATCACTAGGGATATTTAATGATCAATTAAACAAAAATGCCCTTTCAGAGAACACTTATCAATAATGGATGCGATATCATTCTACAGGAACAACACTGGGATCGTTAGTATTAACATGGTTTTGTGCTCTTGTTTCTAAATATACGAGTCACAATGGGAGTAACACCGATTTTAACAGGTTTTTAAAATGTAATTTTTGAAAACAGCTTATCACTAGGGATATTTAATGATCAATTAAACAAAAATGCCCTTTCAGAGAACACTTATCAAGAATGGATGCTGAATGTGGATAAGGGAGTTGTATCTTAGGGCTCATCAGCATTCCCACAGATAATTTACACTTTTGTGCTGTTGAATACTGTGGTATGGCTCTCCAGGCTGGATATTTTTAGCCAAATTGTGCTCAACCCCTGCAATGAGAGTACACTTGTTAGGGAGTTTAAAAAACATGTTGTCTATGCTAAGCTTCCTGTTCACGACATCTGTACTATCAACATAACAAGACTTGGTTCCCAATACTCTTCTCCACATAAACCAAAAGAACTCTGTGAGAATGCTGGCTGTATAAATGAATGATGATAATTCTTTTCACACATACATTCTAGAAACAACTGCAATACATATCAACATTTATCTTGAAACATTATTATACATTTTATATATCTTTTCTATATGTAAAGGTCACACTGGCAGTAAAAGTAACATGGATTTTAACAGAGTTTTAGGTGTTTAAAAATTAGATGTCATGTTTCAAAACAACTTACCTCTAGGGACAGTTAGCCTGGCGGGGGTAGTAAGGGCTCCACCAATTCAGAACCCTTGTGCGTAGTATTGGCATTTCTGTTTCAAAAATGAATACCTTCTTTTTTTTATTAGTTAAGATAGGGCAAGAGTGGAGTATGCATTTTATTTTCGTTTTATTTTCCATTTTGACAAGGATAATCTCTCGCAGTACAAGTCCCTCAAGGTTTGGCAACTCCACTTCTTGTGAAGATGTTATCTACAAAGCACAAGAGTATAATTTTTATATTTACATTCAATTGTGTTTACATTTGTAAAACAAATTTAAAAAGGTAGGTAAACAACTATATGATAAATGAGAAGGCAACAAGTCAAATTTGATGTGTGGGGCATGGAAACAAACAGCCAAGTCTTGTAGAAAAATAGTTGGCAAGGAAATGTCACAGGGAAGCCAGTGAGCCAGCCAGGTACTAGTGAAGACACTAAGCCATGACCACAGATTGACCCAAGAACATTACAGAGTAACACTGATATGCAGAGCTCCAAATGAATGTTTATCAACAATAACAGTGGGGCCAGCATTTCCTGGCTAGACAGAAATCATGGGATGAGAGAGAGAGAGAGAGAGAGAGAGAGAGAGAGAGAGAGAGAGAGAGTCAGTCTTCAGTACAGACACCAAGCCATCATGAAAAGTGAATGGCAGGCTTAGGACACAGTGTGTGACCATACAGTGAGAGATGCCTCTCTCCCTCTACCCAGCCTCTGGAAACCCACTGAAGAGAAGTTCACAATTGGAGCCAATGAGGTGGTGGAAGACCTTCGGCATCACGTCATGTGAGGGACTGGTGGGGGCAAAATGGAAAGCCAAAAAAAATCAGAGGCAGGATGCTTTGAACAGTGAAAGCTAGTCGGGCAGGGGGCAGGGGGCGGAGGTCGGGCAGGGGGCGGAGGTCGGGCAGGGGGCGGAGGGCGGGCAGGGGGCACACACCTAAACAGTGAAGGAGAAACTGAAAGTATGTGAGTTTGAGATTATCAGAAGTCCAGTGAGGTAATTGGACCATGTGAGGAAATGATGATGCAGTTGAATGTGGAGGGTAAAGTACCATGAGATAGTGAAAGTGAAATGTTTATCCTCAAACAGGATAGTCTAATAGAGTGTATGTACCAGAGACATTAGTGAGGGTGCAAAATGGCATGTGCATAGTAAGTGCAACAAATTTATCAGAGAACAAAGAGCAATTACAAAAGATCACATTAGTGATGGAAGAATTAGTGTGTCTAGCAAAGGTGCATGAAATAAGAGACAGTAAAAAAACTGTAGAAAGGACAGGAAGTCCTGCTAGTGCTCCACAAAAACAACTGAGAGTGGATCATATGAATACGGAAAAGAAGAATGCATTAGCAGAATTTTGCACAGAATATGGAGAAGTATTCCATCTACCAGGAGACAAATTGTCATATACAGCCACAACTACACACAGAATATTGATAGCACCAGAACACGCAGGGAAGATGGTGAATGCTAGACCATAAAGAATACCCAAAGCACAGAAAGAGGCCTTAAAAGAGCAGATTGAACAAATGCTGAAAGATGATAACTGTCAAAAGAAAGAGGGAATGGAACACACCTTTATTGTTGGTTTCAAAAAAGAGATGTAAGTTCCCAACAGAAGTGGAGAATAATTGTGGACTACAGACAGAAAAACAACATCACAGCAGATGATGCATTTCTGCTACAAAATATGTCCGATATCTTTGACCAACTAGGGCAGGCAAAGTACTTCTCAATGCTTGATGTTGCAAGCAGATTCAATGAGATATTGATGGATGAGAAGGACAGCGATAATACTGCATTCAGCTCAAACTATCAGCACTATGAGTATAAACGAACGCTAATGGGACTGAAAGAAACCTCAAGTTGTTTTCAATGACTGATGAATGCAGTTTTGTGAGGTCCGCAAGGGATAAAGAGTTTAACGTACCAAGATGATACAATGTATTACGGAAGAATCCTGCAGGAGCATAATAAGAATCTCTGTTTCATTCTTGATAAGTTGCTAAAGCACAAATTAAAGGTAGAAGAATATACATGTGAATTCTTAAGAAAAGAAGTGACATCATTTTAGGTCATTGTTTTGCAGACAAGGGAATCTCACTGGACATGACAAAGGTGGAAAAGGTGAAATTCTTTCAACAGCCCAGAACAACAAAAGAACTGAAAGGGTTTCTAGGTCTAACTGGGTCCTATCAACAATTTATTGCACAGTTGGGGAAAATCACAAAGCCACTTCATGAACTGCTACACACACACACACACACACACACACACACACACACACACACAAAAAGGTAAAATACAAAACAATGCTTTCTAGGAACTAAAGAAGAAATTAGTTAATCCATCACTACTTTAGTACCCTGATTTTACAAGCCGTTCATAGTGATGACAGATGTGAGCAATGCAGCTCTGGGAGCAGTTCTGTCAAAAGACAAGAAAGTTGGCAATGACTTGCCCACTACAAATCTAGATCATTAAACGAGACAGAATTAAATTGCAGCACCAGAGAAGGAATTGTTGGCTATAGTACATGCTGTGAAACAGATCTGACTGTACATATATGGACAACAGTTTATGGTGGTAACAGACCATAAGCCATTAACATGGATATTCAGTGTGAAAGATCCTAGTTCAAAACTTCTGTAGTCAAACTAATGAAGTTAAGACTTAAGCTCGAAGAGTACAATTATGAGAACATAAATGTTTGGCGGTCGGGCCAGTCAGTCATTGGGGATCACACTTGTGTCAAACAAATACATGGGAGCATTGGACCGGCAACCGTAGTGCCCCCCTCCCACTAGACAGCACAACACAGAAGTTCTCAAAATTATTTGGTAGCACCTGAAGGTGAAGGTGAAGGTTTAAGCTTCAAAACTGCTCATGGAGTAAATTAAGAAAATTATGCCAACTGAAGCGGATTTTTATTCTGTAAATATGTTCCTAGTTGCGGATGTTCACCTGAACAAGTATTTTGCGTTAGAGGTACCAAGCACAGGAAACAGATACGTGCTGACCCAAGACAATTTAACTAAGTTTACATTAGCTTTACCCATAAAGGCAAGATACTGAAACAGTGCAGAAGTATTTGTGAAACACAGTTTTAAGATATGGAATTCCGTCAGTGCTTTTAACAGACCAAGGATCAAATCTCTTAAGTCATATTTTTAGTAAAATTTGTAAATAGTTGCATATAAGCACAATACACACAATGACATAGCATTCAGAATCAGATGGTGTGCTAGAAAGACATCACCATACACTGATAGAGTACTTGAGCACTTTGTGACAGGGATTCTAAGTTCATTGGACAAGTGGATACTATATGCAGTTTTTGTATTCAACATAACACCACACAGTAGTGCCAGGTATACATCTTTTAAATTAATGTATGGAACAAAGGTAAATATACCAGGAATATTGCAATAAGAATCAGCAAAGGTAAGTTATTACTATGAGTAATATGTGAACAGACAGAGCTAGAATCGAAGAAGCACATAACGTAGCAAGGAAATTGATAATACAACACTAAAGGACTACTAAAGAACAATATGACAAATGACAGAATCCAAATGAATTCACTGTGGGTGATGAAGTGTTGCTCTATAATAAAACAGTAAGACATGGCAGATCTAGGAAGGTTTTGCAGACAAACATTTGCAATGTTGCAAATATTTGATCATGAAAAGTGTGAAGAAGGGTTGCTTCAGCCGGTAAGTGCTATCCCAAGCAATTGTGGAAAAATCCTATCTTTAAATAAAAGTATTTGGACACATTTAAGTAATAATGATTACATTTGGTTCCTAAGGAAGCAGGTCTGACTGTATTATGTGTAAGGCAAGCTCTAAAGTATGTAGTACTAAAAGGAGTTGGAAAAGTAAGCTTCTACATTCAATGTAAAGAGTATGGAACAAGAGCATCAATACAATCAGAACGAATAATACGTACAAATACAACTAAGAATAATACTACAAAGAGAGTTAAAAATTGATAGTTGTACAGTAAATAATGAGAATACAAACATTTCATTCCTAAACTTAGATTTATCATTAAGTGGGCAAACAAGTAGATGATTTGAAAGCCACTGGAAAGAGTTTAAATGACATAGAAAGAATAGTAGCTGAACTACAGGAAAAGGTGACACACTTCAGGTATCTAACATCCTATTCCATCACTACATATGTAACTGTATAATTTATTATAATAGTTGTAATAACCTGTTTCTGCAGACAATTTAAATGTTGTAGAAAATGCTTTAGAACTGTATGGAATTACTTTATCAATGTTAACTGTTGTGGGGAAAATATGAGTATAAACTACCATTGTATATCAAGTCACAGAAACCACTATAGTATGAAGATCTCCTACCAGTAGTCCAAAATAGCAAGATGACTCCGTGTCTCCTGGAAATAGATGATAGACTAAGAGAACTCTGTAAAGTGTAATGAAATGTAATTGTTTCATGTCAGAAAAAGTTCATAATTGTACCAAAAGGAAATATAAAATGGACACAAAAGAAAAATATAATCCTGTGGATAGAAATGTAACAAAAATGGATGTAAATATCTAAAAATTAATGGCTTTTACGCTGACGCTACTCTAAGGAATAATGCCAGTTATCCAGATGGGGGAAGTGTCATATCCACAGAGCACTCAAGTCTTGTAGAAGAATACTAAGAAATGGTGAATAACATAATAACATTAAGTCTTAAAAGTCTTAGGGCATGACAAGGAAACTTCACTGGACAGCCAGTGAGCCAGCACGTCGGACAGCCACATATAGCAATAACACTTTAAGCTAAGAACACATGATTACATAGCAACACTATAGGCACAGCTCTAATTGTACTCAGAAGAGATATCAATAATAATAGTTAGGCCAACATTTCCTGGCTAGACAGAGTGTGGGACGAGAGGGATAAAGAGAGAGTCTTTGGTATGGACCCCGATACATTATGAAAAGCCAATGGCAGGCTTAGGACATAGTGTGTGTCCTGATAGGGAGATACACTTCTCTCCCACCACCCAGCCTCTGGAAGGTTAGTGAAGAGTAGTAGACAATTAGGGCCAATGAGATGGTGAGAGGCCTTTGGACCCATGTTATTTCAGGGACCAGTGGGGGCAAAGGGGAAAGATGTACAAAACTCAGAGGCAGGATTCTCCGAACAGTGAAAAGAAGGCAAGGGAAGTCAGGGAAATCTTAGCAATTGTGAGAAGCTGAAGTGTAGCCACGCAAGGCTAGGCAGAAGTAGCTGTAGCAGTATCAGTGCAGTTAATGGAATCGTAGGTGAACAGATTGGCAACGTTATGTGTAATATAGTGGTTGCAGTTTCAGTTAACACTAACAGTGTTTTGTCAAAGCAGATGGAGTGGTGCTAGCCAACCATCATCTCTGTACTACAGTTTGCAGGTACAACTCCTTCAAGACAAGTATAGCAAGAGTTGAAATCATTTTCTGAATAAATTTAGAGGTTGCAAAGGACTTCTAGCTTAGGTTATTTCAAGTCGCTTCCCAATTCTTACCTTCTGTAATAAGGGATTTAACATTACAGCCAGGCGAAGACTGCCTCTCACAATAGCCAACCAACTAATCACATTAGAGGCGTCACAATGAGTCAGAGAACAGTATTATTAGCCAGAACAGAAATAGAGAAGCCACAAAATGTTGGTAATGTACAGATAGTCAGTCATAGTTATTGTAAATGCTGTCCTAATGGATTTTGTAAACCCTTATGTAATTTGCCAAAACTGTAAACAGAAATAACTTTTAGAGTTCACGTGAAGAACGGATAGATGAAAAATTTGACATGTTTATCTTTGCTTGGTTCTCATCTTTAGGATCAGTTATGTACTATAAAATGGGCTTATAACCCAAAACCTACATCCTACATTAATAATAAAGTTTGTGAAACAAGGCTAAAAAAGTGTTTTGTTTAGTTAATACAATATACAATGTTTCACTAAGGATTCACAGTTGAATCAATTTCAATGGTTAAAACCATATAGTTAAATAATCAATTAGAGGCAAAAAAATCAAGAGAAAAAAATATTTACTACTATGTATGAGGGGAAGGAGAGCCGAAAGTAACAATTACTTTCTTGCACCCAGATGAGTGGTGGTGACTATTTCTGCCACTAGGTGCTTCCACTATACATAGTTTTGAATCATCTGCCAAGTGTCATCCATGCAGAAGAATCTGTCTGGGTAGAGTGCTTGTTTTAGTGAATGCTGTTTCACAAGTTTGGCATTTCACAGTTACTGATATGACAGAACAATGAATCAAGTTTCTGTTTCACCTCTTCTGTAGACTAAAAATGTTTGCCTCTGATGTCCTCCTGTTTTCTACAGAACAGAAAAAATATGTGTGGTAACACAGCCATGAGTGACAGTGCCAGATCTAGTGAGTAACACGATTGTGTAACTGTTGTCATTTTGATATTTCTCCCCAAAACTGTATCATACCCAATAGTGTGTGGCAAGGACCGATCATGGTGGAATAGCCGATATTTTTATCACTACAGTGCAGGCTATGTTTTCCACAATGCTTCACACAATCAATTTGACACTTAAAAGTAGTAATGTCAATTAATTGTGATACTTCAGGGAACAAAAAACCATTGTTTTCACACTGGTTCTCACGCTTTTGATTTTTTTTATGTTGTGCCAACACAGATTCCCAGTGCTCAGCTGTTGCTGGGTCATACAAATACCACCCTATCCCACTGACTGTAATAATTATTTGACAAAACTTAGTTATGTCATATCCTCAGCTACTGAGCACATGAAACAGCATTTTCTAAAATAAGCACTTTGATCTTATTGTGTGTGTGTGTGTGTGAGAGAGAGAGAGAGAGAGAGAGAGAGAGAGAGAGAGAGAGAGAGAGAGAGAGAGAAGGGGGGGGAGGGGGGGGGGGGTCCTGTCAATAAAGTAAACACTGTATCACAAAGGTACATGCCAGCTGAAATAACATGGTGATATTGGGAGGAAGGTTGATACTTCTATACAAATCCACAAACTCTAGATAAGTGAGAAGTGATTGAGGTAAGAGATGTTTAAGGAAGAGATATGGAAAATAAAGGCTTAATATCCCATCAACATGGAGTCAGATGGATTGTTTCCACTATGTGTATATAGACTTCTGTGGTTCTAGGATGCTGACAGTAAAATGTAGACTACATGTAAAGAAGTCTGTGGTTTATCTCCTGCTTCCTATACATTAAAATGATCCCAAGCTGCAATGTGATTGGGATTCCACAACAAATGCCAAGTCCCTACATAAAGGGCTAGCTGAAACAGTTCTAAGATCAAAAACAGAATCCAATATCGGCCTGCCTAGCAGCGCACTATCATATTCAAACAAATCTTTGAGTTGACAAGTAATTTATTTTTTACTTATATATCACCTCTCAACCATAGAGTATAAAATGAAAGCCACAGTAAATGTAGAGATTTGCTCACAAACATGAAATGCCATGTTCAGCACAACAAAATTATGTAAATACCTCCGTCATCCATCCCGAATACAGCACGAGTTATCCTATGTACACTGAGGAATTCCAAATCCGAGAATGAAAGGTTACTAAATGGATACCGCAAACAAAGGAAAAACCCCATTCGAGGCCCCTCCATCTCATTTGCTTTGAATCCAGAAAACATGAACCGAACACAATATCTGGAAAGACACATACGTGTTGATGGAAGAACGATCTTTTGTAAACGCACCACAGAAGCTTCACTGTTATCATTCAAAGCAAAAGTCTGTATTACTATGCCCACACTATCAGGATCTATACAAATGAACATGAAAACAAGGCTGTCAAAGCTATTAGCTTATCCTCTACACCTATCTCACTTAAAGCATCTCCAAGAAGTGGCTAAGTGTCCTAAAATCAAAACTATTTATGAAACTGGTGACTGATATGGAAATCATGCTTCTACTGGGTGAACCTCAAAGTCCAAACATCACCCTACACATATACAGGTCCAATTGTCAAGGAGGGGAAAAAACTTGCTCAAAAATGGCTTTTGTATTGCAGTAGAATGGTTTTAACATTAATACAGATAAACTAACATAATAACAGATGGAAGACTCAAATACATAAACACAAAGATTACTCATTTTACGCCACCAGATCACTGTGCATTACAAAGCTATCAACCACAATTGACCGACAACCCGCATAAGGGACACAGATCGAGATGGGTGGCAGTATTCATTCACAACATATAATGCTCAGTACCTGGTCCCCTCACCAATGATGTTCAGTTAGTTGTTACTAATTCTGTGCACATAAAATAAAAACGTATTTCACCTTTTGATGCTATTGGTGGCTTAAGTCAGACTCTGTTTTGATAAAACAGCTTTATGTGTGAAGCCCTACTCACCTTATCCAGGCCCATATAAACTGCCTGCACCTGTAATGCACACTGACGCTTATGTTTCGACCCTATGTCGCCGCACCAGTACCGGTGCCTAACGGCAAGTCGTGACACTAACATTACTGACAACACGATCCTGCAGCAAACAGTCGAAACGTGATTCCTATAAAGTTGGATACCAAAATGGTAAACAGTTTTCCCTCTGCACTGTCTCAAGTAGCAAAAATTAAATTACAACTGCCTTCTATATTAAATGCAGTGAAACTATACAAAAATGAGTTAGTACTAAGAGCAGTTAGTTGCGTCAAATAGATGCTGAGGAGAACACAGACATAAATTACATAAAATGCCTCTCACATGGTAAAAATATAGAAAAAGAGATCATGTATCAAAGAACCCAGAAAATCTATACAAAGTGTGAATATGCAACTAGACTTGCTACTGTGGAAGAAAATGCAAAAGGAAGATTAGGATTTATGTCTCCCATCACAGATAAGGTCAGTATAGACAGAGCACAAGCTCTGAGAAGGAAAGGATGAAGAAGGAAATTGGCCAAGTCCTTTTCAAAGGAACAATCCTGACATTTGTCTTAAGCAATATAGGTAAACCATAAAAATCTATATCTGGATAGTCAGAAAAGGATTTGAACCACCATCCTCGCAAATGTGAGTCCAGTGTGTTAACACGTGTCCACTTTGGCTCACCAGAGTGGAAGAGGCATCAACACTGATAGCAGCACATATAATACAAAACAAACACCCTAAAGGGAAATTTATTGTGTTTCTTGTATCTCATGCAGTAACAGTTTCCAGTTAGCAGTAAACGTTCTTTTTACGAACACAGAGTTCTTGGAAATCCTACTGCTCAAGATATATAGTCGAAGAGACCTACTGTATGACAGAGAGATCTCTGTAAGTAGTTTTTTTATGACACATGGTCAGATCACACATGGTCAGATAGTTTTTCACTCTCACAAATCATGGTATTATTGTTGTGTCTATTTACACTATCTGCAGATGAACTGGAGGGACTTAAAATGGCACAACTACACTACTGGCCATTAAAATTGCTACACCACGAAGATGACATGCTACAGATGTTAAATTTAACCAACAGGAAGAAGATGCTGTGATATGCAAATGATCAGCTTTTCAGAGCACTCACACAAGAATGGCGCCGATGGCGACACCTACAACGTGCTGACACGAGGAAAGTTTCCAACCGATTTCTCATACACAAACAGCAGTTGACCGGCGTTGTCTGGTGAAACGTTATTGTGATGCCTCGTGTAAGGAGGAGAAATGCGTACCATCATGTTTCCGACTTTGATAAAGGTCGGATTGTAGCCTATCGTGATTGCGGTTTATCGTATCGCGACATTGCTGCTCACGTTGGTCGAGACCCAATGACTGTTAGCAGAATATGGAATCGGTGGGTTCAGGAGGGTAATACGGAACGCCGTGCTGGATCCCAATGGCCTCGTATCACTAGCAGTCGAGATGACAGGCATCTTATCCGCATGGCTGTAACGGATAGTGCAGCCACGTCTCGATCCCTGAGTCAACAGATGGGGACGTATGCAAGACAACAACCATCTACACAAACAGTTCGACGATGTTTGCAGCAGCATGGACTATCTGCTCGGAGACCATGGCTGCGGTTACCCTTGATGCTACATCACAGACAGGAGCACCTGCGATAGCGTGCTCAACGATGAACCTGGGTGCACGAATGGCAAAACATCATTTTTTCGGATGTTCTGTTTACAGCATCATGATGGTCGCATCCGTGTGTGGCGACATCGCGGTGAACGCACATTGGAAGCATGTATTCGTCATCGCCATACTGGCGTATCACCTGGCGTGATGGTATGGGGAGCCATTGGTTACACGTCTCGGTCACCTCTTGTTCTTGTTCGCATTGACAGCACTTTGAACAGTGGACATTTCATTTCGGATGTGTTACAACCTGTGGCTCTACCCTGCATTCGATCCTGCGAAACGCAACATTTCAGCAGGATAATGCACGACCGCATGTTGCAGGTCCTGTACGGGTCTTTGTGGATACAGAAAATGTTCGACTGCTGCCCTGGCCAGCACATTCTCCAGATCTCTCACCAACTGAAAACGTCTGGTCAGTGGTGGCCGAGCAACTGGCTCCTCACAATACGCCAGTCACTACTCTTGATGAACTGTGGTATCGTGTTGAAGCTGCATGGGCAGCTGTACCTGTACACGCCATCTAAGCTCTGTTTGACTTAATGCCCAGGCGTATCAAGGCCGTAATTATGGCCAGAGGTGGTAGTTCTGGGTACTGATTTCTCAGGATCTATGCACCCAAATTGCGTGAAAATGTAATCACATGTCAGTTCTAGTATAATATATTTGTCCAATGAATACCCATTTATCATATGCATTTCTTCTTGGTGTAGCAATTTTAATGGCCAGTAGTGTAGATTGGATGGTTGTTAGGTACAAATGAAATACACAAGATTGAGTGGGATATGCCATTATCAAGCTTTGTCACACACAACATTTTGTTATGCTTACAGCTTACTATGATCCACAAAGAAGTGTGGAAAGAACAACATGTGATGGTGTCCCTAATAAGAGATCAATTAAACCATATTGGTACAGGCACAACTCTCAAAGACACTATGTTGCTCTCAGTGTTCAAAGATAACACAGCAATGCTTCAAATTCACTTATTATGGATGCTATCATATTTTGGACTGCAGCACACTGTTAAGTATAATACAGGTTTGGTGTAATATAGCTAATCACTAATAAAAATTAAGCATTTATGTAATATAAAATACCGTTTCATGTAGGAAAATAACTCACTTTAATCAATTGATAAATGTATTTCATTGTGTGAAACCTGGGGACATCAGTGATAATTTAGACACAAAAGCAAAAGCAGTGATAGAGCATTCCGTACAGGCACTAACACATACTCAGGCAAGCAGATGAACTTCACGAAATGCAGACCTCCAGGGATTAACGACGGATGTCAGAAGACCAAACAGATTTTGTCAGAAAAGAAGTATAGGTGAACAAAGAGCTCACAAATTGAAACAGTGCAGAAACCCACACAAGATTTTGAAGAAAGTCTGTGAGTGGTAACAGTGGATAAATCTAAGTAACTTTGTGTCATAGTATCTACCAGGTGTAGAAATATGAAACCGGAATTTAGTTGCAATAATTACACATCTGTTGTTTGAAACTGATAAACAATATTTTATTCAAAATAATCTCCACTGCTATTTATATGTTCTCCCACCTCTCCCACAGGCTATGAATGCCATGCCTTCTTTTGAAGCGAAGCAGTCAGCGAGCCATTTTTGTACATTTTCACATGAATTGAATCATTGTTCAATGAAAGTGTGTCCCAGTGATGCAAATAGATGATAACTGAATGGAGCCAAGTCTGGAGATAAGCCACATGCCCTAGTATTTCCCAACTGAACACCTCGATCATTCCCCTGACCCATTTTGCTGCATGTGATGGGGCGTTATCATGGAGCAGTATGACTGTGTTACCTTTGTCCATATTCCAATTATTTTTCATGTAATGCTCGATTTAAATCAATTATTAGCTGTTGGTAGCAATCAGTGTTAACTATGTCACCAAGTTTTAGCAGCTCATAAAACACTCCTGGAAATTGAAATAATAACACCGTGAATTCATTGTCCCAGGAAGGGGAAACTTTATTGACACATTCCTGGGGTCAGATACATCACATGATCACACTGACAGAACCACAGGCACATAGACACAGGCAACAGAGCATGCACAATGTCGGCACTAGTACAGTGTATATCCACCTTTCGCAGCAATGCAGGCTGCTATTCTCCCATGGAGACGATCGTAGAGATGCTGGATGTAGTCCTGTGGAACGGCTTGCCATGCCATTTCCACCTGGCGCCTCAGTTGGACCAGCATTCGTGTTGGACGTGCAGACCGCGTGAGACGACGCTTCATCCAGTCCCAAACATGCTCAATGGGGGACAGATCCGGAGATCTTGCTGGCCAGGGTAGTTGACTTACACCTTCTAGAGCACGTTGGGTGGCACGGGATACATGCGGACGTGCATTGTCCTGTTGGAACAGCAAGTTCCCTTGCCGGTCTAGGAATGGTAGAACGATGGGTTCGATGACGGTTTGGATGTACCGTGCACTATTCAGTGTCCCCTCGACGATCACCAGTGGTGTACGGCCAGTGTAGGAGATCGCTCCCCACACCATGATGCCGGGTGTTGGCCCTGTGTGCCTCGGTCGTATGCAGTCCTGATTGTGGCGCTCACCTGCACGGCGCCAAACACGCATACGACCATCATTGGCACCAAGGCAGAAGCGACTCTCATCGCTGAAGACGACACGTCTCCATTCGTCCCTCCATTCACGCCTGTCGCGACACCACTGGAGGCGGGCTGCACGATGTTGGGGCGTGAGCGGAAGACGGCCTAACGGTGTGCGGGACCGTAGCCCAGCTTCATGGAGACGGTTGCGAATGGTCCTCGCCGATACCCCAGGAGCAACAGTGTCCCTAATTTGCTGGGAAGTGGCGGTGCGGTCCTCTACGGCACTGCGTAGGATCCTACGGTCTTGGCGTGCATCCGTGCGTCGCTGCGGTCCGGTCCCAGGTCGACGGGCACGTGCACCTTCCGCCGACCACTGGCGACAACATCGATGTACTGTGGAGACCTCACGCCCCACGTGTTGAGCAAGTCGGCGGTACGTCCACCCGGCCTCCCGCATGCCCACTATACGCCCTCGCTCAAAGTCCGTCAACTGCACATACGGTTCACGTCCACGCTGTCGCAGCATGCTACCAGTGTTAAAGACTGCGATGGTGCTCCGTATGCCACGGCAAACTGGCTGACACTGACGGCGGCGGTGCACAAATGCTATGCTGCGCAGCTAGCGCCATTCGACGGCCAACACCGCGGTTCCTGGTGTGTCCGCTGTGCCGTGCGTGTGATCATTGCTTGTACAGCCCTCTCGCAGTGTCCGGAGCAAGTATGGTGGGTCTGACACACCGGTGTCAATGTGTTCTTTTTTCCATTTCCAGGAGTGTAGTTCATTTAAGGCCATACATTGTGTATGAAATGTAACCAATATATCTAAACTGTATTTAAAGTTGAGACCGGAATGATATCTCTTTATATTCTTGAGATATTGGTTGTTACCGTATTTACTCGAATCTAAGCCGCACCTGAAAAATGAGATTCGAAATAGAGGGAAAAAAAAAAATTCCCGACTCTAAGCCGCACCTCAAATTTGAGACTGGAAATTCAAGGGGAGTGAAAAGTTTTAGGCCGCACCTCCAAATCGAAACAAAGTTGTTCCATTGTAATATGAGACACAATTTAGATCGAATGAATGACGATACAGCTACAGTAGTTTGGTTCGAGTCGTAAGCTTAGCAGTTAAGCTTTACCAGGTAACCATTGCTATGCGTCAGGCGCTCCGTCCGTATTTATACGGGTACCCTTCTTTTTTCACGTGCTTCGTCTGGTTTGAATCGATTGCTTATTTTGCTTTGATCTGATAAGTGCCGTTTTCTTTGTTATAGATGTTTACGTCACTCTAAGCTGAAAATGCATTACTGTACTGTGTCATGCATTGTTTGTCGCATTCTGATAGTGCGTGTTTACGGCCTGTCGCCGCTCGCGGCACGGCTTGCTTTTGTGCACGCTACCGCCGCTTTTTTTTCTTTTTTTTTTAAAAAAAAAGAGGAATCTTCTCATTAGCGAAACAATGGCAAGAGACTGCTATTTGTTGTTACTTACACTGCTGCTTTCTTTGATAATGATCAACAAGAACTAAATAATAGACTGCGTATGATAGAACATGTTCTGAACGAGAGTTAGGCGAAAATTTTTCTCCGTTTGAAAATCTTTGCGGCCGCTTCTTTAGTACATCAAATTCTGCACAGAAATTAGAGTCATCTTAAATTTAAAAATCTAGTCAATTGCCGTGCTTCATATCTGACTGTATCACTATTAGGCATAAGAATAATACGAATATAAACATGACACGATACGTATATTCTTCCGCGTTTGCTGTTGTGTCACTCGTTTCGTAGTTTATTAGGCAGACAGGATTTAAATGAGATAGCAGCAAACACGAAAGAATACATGGCAAAATGTTTATATTCGTATTATTCCTATGGTGAAGAGAATACTGCATGTGATTCACATTTCATCAGGTTCCTATTAGCAACACTCTCTTCTCACAGGCAGAAAAAATACTGAACGTAGAGTTGGCCATATTGACGAACATCCCGAAGAGTCTTGCCAGTCGGATTTTCGAAGTATATTGAAATTCTGCTACATTCGAAGAGGACAATACGGAATTTGTATTTACTTCATTGGATAATGTATGAAAATGCGGTGGTCGAAACTGGGGGCGGAGAAAAAAAAGCTCGTCTTCCACTTTTTTTTATTTATTTACTGACGCAGAGGTTTCGGCGCCAGTATTTATCTTTGTGCCTACAAAGTACAAAGCATGCCTGTGTAGCGCTACATATATTCGACGGCAGAAGTTAGTTGTGGCGGCACATACCAACATTTTTCAGAACTTCCGCTTGCTTTGCACTCGATTCTAAGCCGCAGGCGGGTTTTTGGATTACAAAAACCGGGAAAAAAGTGCGGCTTAGATTCGAGTAAATACGGTATATCCATGGACAGGTCGCTTGCAGCGCGTCTGAACCTTTCCTGCGCTTCGGGAATCAAGTGGTCGTAAAAATCGTCGTATCTCATAAAAGGTTCAAGATATCAAAACGATGAATTTTGGAAACGACAGCATGCAGAAAAGACTGTTTCATCATATGACTAACACTTTATATGTTTTTGTAAATGTGTGAGCAGAGTGAAAGCAATAACTTACACCATGAGGTTTTGTCCAAATTGTCATAGCCATACAAAGCAAGAGAAACAGGTAAATGGGGTATCAAAGTGACCAGCATGAGGTCTAGTTTGGCACGAAAATATTTAACTGCTTGTAGGTAATCAGGGTAATTAACAAAAACTTTATTAATAAGTTGAGGACAAATTGAAATATTTCATGAAAAGCTGCTGTAAATGAAGTGTCAAAAATTTCATCTGTTCAAGAGCTAGCTACTTTGCACGTAAAAAGATACATTCGTGCGGTATTTAATGTCAAAAAGCTTTCCTTCGAATGAAGTTTATTAGGAAGTCAAACGAGGAGTCAGTAAGATCATGCTTTCTGAATAAAGCTTGAAATTAAAAAATGAAAGGAATCAGTCAAATATTTTATGAAATGATTTGTGTAAAAGAAATAAGTAGAACAGAGGAACTTTCTACGTGCCATTGAATGATGCTCAAAATCATGAACAGAAAATAAGGTGCACCAAACATTTCCCTAATATTTTTTATATCATACTTTTAGACAAATCATTACACAAAACGTTTGACTTTCTTTTCAAAAATTTTGTAAGCTTTACTTTTACAGAATATTTAGAGTAATTGAAATGCTTGGCCTTAACATAGACTGCTGATGAATTACGTTCACAACATCAAATATCAGTAAGATTTCATGATTCATTGTAATTTATTAGGAATTAAATGTGTGTGATATATTGGGATAGGTGTGAGGATCAAGTTCTTTTGCAAGACCTTAAAAATATACTTAGCAATGCAGTGTAAACAGTACTTAGTACAAAGAATTGTAACTGAGTCAGTAAAAATATATTAACAGCCTAGAATCAAACCAGGACCTTTTCCTAATACGTTATCACCAACTGTATGCGCTACCCCTACAACACAGCTACCTGTTTCTCACAGGCATCAATCTGTGTACTTATGTTTGTATTTAGCATAGTTAGTCATGTAGTAGTCATTTCTCCACATTTATTGGCCGTTAAAAGTTCTTGATCATGTAAAAAAAACATTCTTATTTAATTTACTGATGAGATAGTCGAATGCTCCTCTGCTCATTCATGTGTATTCGAAGAATTTGTATGGTGATCTTCGTAGTTGATGATATTTATGAAATTCTCCATGGAGAATCCTCCCTTTGTAAATATCATGCACAGCATTCCTTTTCGCTTTATTTTCTTAAGTAAATCTAATTCTATAGCCTTACTCTCCAGCTACAATATTCTACAGGTTAGGGACGCCTTTTTTATAGAAGCAGCTGGTTGGCTCTAAGCAGCCATCCTGTAGCGCGACATGGTCGCTCCCACGCAGGACACCCAAGCTTTTTGCCCAATGCTGCTGCTTGGCGCTGGAGTGTCGTGTATCCAGAAGTCACTCACTGTCACTCGCTTTTGTCGCTCAAGTAGGACACGGCCTTAGTTAGTTAGTTAGTTAGTTAGTTTCATGTTCCATGGATCATTTGCATGATAAATCATAATGATGTGGAATGAGTCATTTTACATATGCATTGCAAATTAATTTATAAATATGGCTACATGCTGAACATTTGTAAGCTTTTTTTAACATATACAGATCTGAGTTAGTAATTCCTAGCCATCACTTTTTATACATTACTATAACAGCATTTCTTCTACAGAATGGAAGGAGTTGTCAGGAGAAACTTTTTCTTTGAGTTGTCAAGGCTGTACGCCTGGTTGGTTAGGAAGGAGTTGAAGTTTGTGATGTCTGAAAATGGGTGTAATCCCAAAAAGCGTAACATGTTCAAATAAAAGAGTCAATTGGACATCTCATGACTTTATTGCAATTTTACAGCATTGGTTGCCAATTATTAGAAACTTTTTTCAGTTTGTTTTCAAATTTTGCGATGCTGCCTGTCAGACATTTAAATATCACTGGGTAATTTAGCAAAAAATTTAGTTGCAGCATTGTGCAGCCCTTTTTGTGCTAAAGACAACCTTAATGTGGAGTAACAAATGCTATTTTACCTTATGGTATTGTAATCATGTACATCATTGTTCCTTTTGAACTTGTGCATTATTTACAACAAATTTCATGAGGGAATAAATACACTGTGAAGCTTATCGCATGTGAAGTCTTTCTGTTGTGCAAAACAGTTTTTTCATGTCACACAAACATGTTTCAGCACCTCTGTGCCATCATCAGCAGGTTCTCTTTATTTAAGACTGTAAAATTTCAACAAATTTTTAAGTGATAACTAATCTAAGAAAACTGGGGCTAAAGACAGTTCTTGTTTGTTTTTGTTATTACCTTGACTTAACATTATACAGGTAATGTAAAATGAGGGAAATATGATGTGAAATGTGTTTTCTGACCCCATTTTCATATTAGTACCCACTCTAACAAAGCTACGGCTTGGTAGTTTCGGCACAGTACAGAAATAACATAATAAACGGTCAGGTTGGTAGCACTGGTAGGGAAAGAAACGTAAATGAATGTGTGCTTAGGAAACTGGGAACCAATAACTTCTCTCTTTTTGTTTGTTTTCCACATTATTAGAACCACAGATCGTTTAGTGTTAGTTCATTATGTATTTTATACCATTACAAAATATAAACTGCATTTTATAAGTAATAAAATGTAGTTTATCATTTTAATGTAACCAAAGCAATTATTTTTGATGCAAGGACAATTTACATGCACAATTTTAAAAAAAACCTATATAATTATTGTTGTTATTTTGTACTGAATAAAATACTCTTCATCATTATCAAAGGCAAGAGTTTCCCATTATTATTGATAACTGAGAAAGTTGTTTATGAATTATAGAAACATGATTTATATAAGCTCGCTGACAGTCTATTCCTTGCATGTGAGTGTTGCATCTCCACAATGTCTGCACTTCAAACATCGCAAGTGGTTTGGAATATATGGTCTTACTTTCAGACAAAGGAGGTTAACTTTATTTGCTCCAGAAAAGTAGGTGAATCAATGTTATAAAGGTGATGGTTTTTCGAGCTCACCAGTTATTTGTTTCACTATACTTTCACTTCTAACGTTTCTTTATCAGACCATTTATTCTGTTACTACTATTGTCCAACTTTTGACATTTAAGTATCAGTTCTGCTTGTTGTGTGGTAGATCTTTCATCCTGGAGACATTTCACTGACTTCAAATTTGTAGCAATAGCTTCTAATGCTTTCTGGATGTAGAAGGGTGACCACTTTCTTGAAAGTATCATCTTCCAATTTAATTACAATGATTAAATTTTGTTACACCTGCGCCAAGTTACAGCACTCATTTTTCTTTTCTGCTGTTGATTGCTCTGGAGGTTTAGCTACATTAAGGCTCTCTAAGTCAATTGGGTGTTAGGGTCAACTAGCGATCCAACCAATCTACTTGAGATTTTTTTAGTTTTTTATTATCATGAGTCATTTAGTTCCACAAGACTTTGGGAAATAAAAATGCAACCAACAAAGCACCGCATCTCAGATGAGCATTACACACCTGGAGTGCAGCAGATGCCTCATAAGTTGGTTGCTAAACACCTATCCATCTCAATGACAAGGAGCCCATCTTGGGGTTTTGATGGTTTTGTTCTCCCAAACAGAAGTTTTCACTTTATGATTCAAATGGTTGGGCCAAAATATCTGCCCCTTGTGACAACACATATGGTTCCACTGCTGTGGTGAGTAGTGACCACTGAAGCACATCCAGAGTCTATGGTTATAGAGGAATAGAGGTGTTGACCAGCCTCTGGTTCAAGAAACCTATGTTCATCAAACCTAAACTTAGCCACATAAGACTGAGCTCCCTAAGATGCTTGTCTATTGCAGGGCAGAATATCAATAATACGGAAAAAAGCAAATGTAATTATTTTAAAGAAGAATGAGGACAAAGGTCCTCCAAATTCTAAAGGCCAATCTGTCTGCTGGACAATTTAAGGAAAGTCCTGGATAAAACTTACATAGGAGTGAAGATAAGTGCAATTAGTCTTCATCTGTTTGGTTTTATAAAAGGAAAGTTGACGGAAGATGCTGTAAATGAGGCAATAGCCTGTAGTAATGAATGCTCCATGCAAGTATGCAGCAACTATATTGACAGGCATTGCTGGGACATCTGACTACCTCCTGTGGTAGTTCACTAACTCACAGAAATAGCAATAGTTCATTTAATGTAAATTGGACTCTAAATACTGACAAGTAAATGCTTACATTTCATATGATTCCACAAATTTACAGTTGATAATAAACCAGATGAACAGGTATGCCACAGAAGGACTTGACACATGAAGTAACTACCACTGAATAGCATAAACACTTTGCAGCAAGTCACTGATTCTTAGGACACTGGTTTCTATGGAGTCCCCATGAGACAACACAACCATATAATACTGTCAGTGTATGACACTTGTCAATGACACCAACCTGCTACCAGCAAAAACAGTGATCTTATTTTGTTGATATTAAAACTAATGCAAATGGACATACACTACGGTAAAGGGGCATGGGGAGTCTTTAGTCATTTTCAAAACTCTTCCACGATGTCCACCTCTCCCTAAATGACAAGCAGAACTACTTGCTACAAATCTGGCAATGCTGCTGATAGGGATAAATAACTCCGATAATGCTGCGGCTGGCTACTGCATGGTGCACCAGGAAGCCACTGAATCCAGGTCTCCTTGATGATCGTACAAATAATCTTCCCAGTAGCCACTAAAGTGTCATATAGAAGTATCTTCAATATTGTTAATTCTCTATATGAACTGATTGTGAAGTATAGCTTGTATAAGTAGCAGTTCAGTGTCTTTTTAACTCTGTGCCTAACAAACTGATGATCTTACCTCTCCCAAACTGAATCACATTTACTCTCACATTGCAATCATTCTTAGAACATACTCTATGTGTTACATGCAAAGCAACTTCTGCACTTTGTACTTTATGTATCTGTGTACTATTACAAAGCAGTTTTAAGTATTTTCATAAATTCTTTTTATCCATTTATTCATTAAGTTTTATGGTTCCTAAATACAGTGGTACCGCATTTATACATTTCTCACCTCTAAGTTTGTAGCACTTGTAGGGTTGTATATTGGGTACTTTTTTGGCTCTGCATGCAAAGTTACCCCAGTTTCACAGTTTCCATTTATACATTTTTGCATTTGTATGCTATTATTTTTACCCCCTCTCCTTAGTCATTATAAAGACCAAGAAATCATCACGAAATGGTTCATATGTTGTGTGGCCGATGATTATCGGTTTTCGGCCTGTATGCAAACTCGCAGCCATTATTGTGGGTCATAGCTACAGTACACATGGCAACACTTTTGTTCATTACCTTGTGGCAGTTGTTTTCAGAGGTAAGAAGGGGGAATGTGGCCCATGGTTCAACAATCACAGTACACAGCAGTGGTATGCAGTTGCAGCTGACAGTAGAGTGAGCCAGTTCAGAGTACAGTGAGTGAAACTAGGAGTGGTTTTGCAAGAGGTGAACTTAGTTCTTTTTTTTAGTGTAGTTTCCAATTTTTGTGCATGCGAAAATGATGAGTTCATCACAAAACAAAAGCTGTCTTTAGATTCAAGAAAAAAATAAACATAAATAGATACATGTAAATAAGTTTCTAGTGAGCCTAAAGTAAGTATCACAAAGAGTCTGAAAATCCCATATTCTACCTTAACTACCATAGTGGCCAATGAAATACAGATAAGATTGAAAACTGGGTTAAGTGGTGAGAAAAGCATGTGTGTCCAGGGTGGAGTTAGCAGACGTAAAAAAATGCCTGAAACTTGGTTTCAGAAGCAATGTGCAGCTAATGTGCCTATTTCAGGGAAAATATTGAAAGGAAAGGCTTCAGAATTTAAAAAACTTTAAATGTTGAGAACTTTCATACTTATTCTGAGTGGTTACACTGCTCCAAAGCAAGATGTGGCATCAATGGAACAGAGTTTGTTGGGAGTCTTAACACTGTGGACAATGTCACCACAAAATATTGAAAAGAGTCTAACCTTCCATGTCTAATTGCAAAATACATTCTGAAAGACATTTACAACATACACTAAACAGGACTTTTTTTAACTTATTACCAGACAGACACTGGCATTTATGGGTGACCCTTGCTTTGAGGGAAAGAAAAGCTAGCTCAGAGTGATGGTTCTCTTTGCCACAAATGCAGACAGACGGCTATGATAAATTCTAACCACCACCGATTAGAAATCAGCAGAACCTCGATGTTTCAGGGGCTAAAATTGTGCCCCACCAATTATGAGTCAAGCTAGGAGGCACTGATGACTGCAAATCTTTTCAAAAGTCACGACAAAAAACTTAATGCCCTTATGTGTCATGAGAAAAGGAAAATACTTTTGCTTCTGGACCATAGTTCAGCTCACTCTCTGGCACTACAGCTCAGCAACACAGAACTGGCATTTTTTCCAGAAAAATTGCATGAGCCATCATCAACTTCTGGACTTTGCTTTTGTGGCAGAAGTGATGCCAAAGTACAGGATGTTGGTTCAGTGTGTCGTCAAACATCTTGACTGTGGGAAGGATGATCCTAAACTGGACATGTTGCAAGGTATGCCAAGAATCATGTAGTAGGTTAGGGTACTCTTTACACATTCACTAAATATGTATAGCGTTCCATGTAATTTCCCTCTGAATGTTACTAAAATTTTTAGACTAGATCTATAAATCAAATTAAAAGCAGTACTGATACATATATGTAGATTTTAATCTCATTTTACACATCTAGGCAATGCAATACATAAGGTCTGTTCGAGATCAGTTGAAGCCAAATACAACATGCAAGTGCTTTCAAAAAGCTGGCATCACAGAAGATGAAACTCACGCTGAGCCAAAAATATTGAAGATTTTGATGTAGATTTCAGTGTACCAGAAGACAATGACTGGGCTAGTATTTCAAATGGAATTTATTTTGATGATTTTGTTGGCTGTAATGCTGCCAAGTGTTGTGTGCAAAATAACAATGAAATAATTAAAGAAGTTGTGCCATTACCAGCTGAAAAAAAAAGTTCTGAGGGATCTGAAGAATCAGCTGGTGAATCTGTTGACACTACCAGTCTCTCAGAGGCACTTACTGCATTGGAAGTAACAAAATGTTACAAAAGATCATGAAGATTAGTGATGACAAGATGAGCACAGTAATCGCATATGAACACAAGATCTATGAATGCAGTGTTCATTTAAAAAAAATTGATTCGGTCTTAAGGCCCAAGTAACTTTAATTGTCCATAGTTAGGCTTAAGCCTATTTAAACTACTACCTACTACTGTACTGTATATGTATCCAACATTTAGTTAAACAAACCCAAAATATAATTACTAAAACAAGTAACAAATTGAAACACTGAAGTGAAAAGAATATGTCAAAATACAAGAAGTGTTACATCAACTTACAACAAAATTATATCAGAACAACTAACAACCTTAATCAAATTGTGTGGTACATGGATGGTCATTCCCCTTTACGTAAAAGATAAAAAAAACTACCGTATTAAGAGAGAGAACCACTTACCTGAATTTTTTAACTTTAAAGATAAACTATAAATACAGCACAAATTTTAGGTTTCTACAGAAGTACAATGCACAGTGTAACTCAGTAACTTTGACCTTAAGCACAACTGCTGATCTACACTTCCTGTAGCACAAATCTCTGATACGGAGTGCCTCCACACAATAATTACACGCTAGAAAGAAATGTTCAGTTATCAAGTTGTAAAGTAATTTTAGTTACAACAACAATTACCATGGAAAAATCAAAAAGCATGCAAAACTACTGTAAAAGCAATGTAACAAACACCATTTGAAATGACAAAGAAGCCATGTACAAGAGGAGTAACAGAATTCTAGGAAGCAAGCACAGCCAATTCGTAATATAATGCCTTTGAAACTGGATCGTCTCTGTATTTAAATGAGGTACCATAGCTGCTTGCAGGTCTTTGTAATAAACAAATTTTGTTATCTGTAACAAACATCACGAATCTCTCACCCGACACAAGGCCCTAGGTGACTGCAAAAAAACGAAGGTGACTTCTGTATATAAGAATGGTAAGAGAATGGACCTGCAAAATTACAGACCAATATTCGTACCATCAGTTACTCCGGAATGCTTCAATATATTCTAAGTTTGAATATAATAAATTTCCTTGAGGGTAAAAAGTTTCTGTCCACAAACCAGCATGGATTCAGGAAGCATCACTTGTACAAAATTGAACTTGCTCTTTTCTCACATGATATCCTGTGAATCACAGATGAAAGACAACCGAAAAAATCTGTATTTCTAAACTTCCAGATAACATTTTACACAGTGCACACTGCAGACTTTTAATGAAGCATACAGAATGGGATCTCAGCTATGAGCGTGGCTCAAAGAATTTTTAAGTAATGGAATCCACTACATTGTCCTGGATGGTAAGTGTTCATCAGAGACAAGGGCATCATCAGGAGTACTCCAGAGAAGAGTCACAGTACAAATCTCTTTTTCTATTTACATTAACAGTTTAATGCATAGGGTGAGCAGCAATCTGCAACTGTTTGTCAATGATGCTGTAGCGTACAGGGAAGTGTTGTCATTGATTGACTGTAAAAGGATACAGAATGACTTTGACAGTATTTCTATTGGGAGTGGTCTAAATGTGTAAAAATGCAAGTCAATGTAGATGAGCATGAAAATACAAGCGATTTGCTGCTTCACACAGTCACACAAATTAAATATCTAAGCAAACATTGCAAAGTGAAACAAAACGGAATGAGCATGTAAGGCAAATAGTCAGCTATGGTTTTCTGGGAGAATTTTTGGAAAGTGTAGCTCATCTATAAAGGAGACAGCTCACAGAACACTTGTGTGAATCATTCTTGAGTATTGCTGCAGTGTCTGGGATCCCCATAAGTTTGCATTAAAGAAACACATCAAAGCAGTTCAGAGGCATGCTGCTAGATTTGTTACTGGTAGTCAGAATCAACACAGGAGTACTACAGAAATTCTCTGTGATCTCAAATGGGAATCTCTAATTGGAAGCAGACTTTCCTTTCATTAAATACTATTGAGAAAGTTTACAGAACTGACATCTGCAAAGGAGTGCAGAGCGAGTCTACTACCACCAACATGCATCTTGCATAATGACTATGAAGACAAGATAAGAGAAATCAGGGCTCTTACAGAAACACACACACACATAATATTCTTTTTCCTCACTCAGTTTGCAAGTGGAACAGGAAAGGGAATAACTATCAAGGGTAAAATGTACCCCTCTGAAGTGTACCTTATGGATGCATGCAGAATATGTATGTAGATGTAGATGCTTTCTGGACAGCATACATTTGTGCCTTTAAACTTGTTATCTCTGCTTGGAGGCAAATCCCAAAGCACTATGATGAAAAATGTTTGAAAATGTAGTGGCACCCCACCCTGCACATCAGTAAAGTCACAGTGTTAATCTAAAATATAATACAATAACAGTTTAAAAACATAATTAGGAATACAAGTTTTCCTATACTCAGTCAATTTGTAAACCTTTTTGGGTTTCCAAGATGGAAACTTATACCAACACGTGTTCAGAAATTAAAATTTTTCACACAGATTATTGAGTTGCTGCTTTGCCAAGATTGCAAATGGATTTGTTGCTCTTCTTTGAGCAGCAAACAGATGTTACACAGATATTAAAGCAAATAAATGTTGTATCATTCATACCTATCCTCTGGAAAAAAGGGAGGCTCTCCAGCTTCTGCAGAGAGACTGTGAATTGGGTTTGTTCTGGAAGCACCTATCCCCAGCACAATGCCCTCATGATAGGCAGTGTCCAGCATCTTTAAGTAGCTTGGCCAATCACATTTGAAAACCACACATTAATAGTATAAGCAGACCAAATAAACACTTTATTATATTTCAATGTGTAGGATCTATCTGAGCCCCGGCCCTACCATATAGACATGTGTGGAGCAACACCTTGAGTATTCATGTCTTAAGTACTTTCACAAGTTTCACATCAAACCAACCAGAGTGTTACTAACCTCAACAACATTTTAAAACAACAACACTGTCCACAAAGCACAATTGTGTTAAGTTAAAAAAAAATCTGTCTTTTGTGATGTAAAGTTACAACCAATCTGCTTCATATGTGAGCAAACAAATTTATTTGGGCACTGAACAGTAGCAGACAGTTTGAATTTACAAAGACTCATTATAGTGCCTAAATTATCTTTAAGAGACATCATGTGGCAATTAAATTCTGAACCCCCATATTATTATGCTACAAACCCACATTATGGATTTCATCAACAATCGATGACTTCATTAAACGGGCTGCATTCCATTCCAGGAGTCAGGTCCCAGGGTTCACTTGTGCTTGCACTGTGTTCCGTGTACCAAGCAACAAGGCAAAATAACTCTCCATACAATTACATTTACAATGTAAACACAGTCACAATAGCAACAGGTATCGCCCAAGTTTTCCCAGTGATGCCAACTTAACTTTGGAAGGCACTCACAGAAACATTGATATTCTCAGTCAAAACCACCTACCTCAACATTAACTCATGACTGCCTGTCATATCTCAATAATATTTGAGTTAGTTATTCTGTCCACAACTCATTCTGCATCTTTGCAAAATATGAAATTTAAAATGTCAGTGAAATTATGTGTAAAATGTCTGTCTTAAAAGAATTTGTGTGCTATTTCCAAAACTTGTCTTAGATTTGTGAATCTGTAATGTTACTAAAGTTATGGAGAATTTAAAATTCATTTTCTATTAATATTCATTCACCTGATGCATTTTAGTTATATTCGTATGGGTAAAACAAGATCGCTTGTTCTCTAGCATTAGTCAACTGAGTGTTACTTTTGAAAACAGTCATTTAATAGAATTTCAATACTGCATCATAAATTCTCTTGCTGATACTTGACACAATTTTGGAATTAGCTGAATGCATAGGTCCCACATGAAACCTAGTATCTAATTATGACATTTAGGCACTATAGATTCTCAATTCCTGGTAGCAAAATATGGGATGAAATTTAACTGGTTTCAACATTTAAAATCTGAACTTCTTACATGAATCCTAAAATACGAGGGTTGGAACTTAAATAGTGGCAACTATTTATTCACAACCGATTCAAAAGAGTTACATGTTTGCAACTGTTACTGTCCTTCAAAGTAGTCACCAGCGTTGGGTAGAACCTGTTTCCAGCGATGTGGAAGGCATAGTATACCATTAACAGAACCTGTTCTGTTGATGGTGTGAATGGAGCGGTCTAAAGTTATGGCAGTTCTAGTGTACAACTGTGATGGTGTTGTTGTTGTTGTGGTCTTCAGTCCTGAGACTGGCTCGATGCAGCTCTCCATGCTACTCTATCCTGTGCAAGCTTCTTCATCTCCCAGTACCTACTGCAACCTACATCCTTCTGAATCTGCTTAGTGTATTCATCTCTTGGTCTCCCTCTACGATTTTTACCCTCCACGCTGCCCTCCAATGCTAAATTTGTGATCCCTTGATGGTGTTATTCTAATGTATTACATCCCTCCATGGCAGACCGTCAATGCACAGTATTATTGTTCATTTTTGGAGCATCAACTGCAACCAGCTTTGGGAAAGAAGCGGCGAGACTTTCTGCGCAACCCACCCATCATTTTGCACAACAATGCATGGGCCCATACAGCGCAAGTTGTAGCTGCTCTGTTCAGTTGATGGGACTGGGAAGTACTGTACCATCCACCATACTCCCCAGACTTAAGCCCTTGTGACTGATTTGATTCTGAAGATGAAGGAACCACTTCATGGCATTCGCTTCAAAACTGTTCCAGAGATTCGACAGGCAGTAGACCGCTCCATTCGCACCATCAACAGAACAGGCTCTGCTAATGGTATACTGCGCTTTCCAAATCGCTGGCAACGTGTTCCACACAACGCTGGTGACTACTCTGAAGAACAGTAACAGGTGCAAAAGTGGCTCTTTTGTATCGTTTGTGAATAAATAGTTGCCACTATTTGAGTTCCAACGCTCATACAATTACAGGAGAGTTGTGTGGTATCCATACATGTGCACAGAGTCAGTCTCTCTCTCTCTCTCTCTCTCTCTCTCTCTCTCTCTCTCTCTCTCACACACACACACACACACACACACACATACACACACACACACACACAAACAAGTAACAACTGTAAAAGCTGTGATAAATGACTTTCGATCCATTTCTTACTGAAATGAGAGGCTATATATTTATTTTTTGTAGTAATGAAGGTCTCCATTGAGTTTATGATAGATTGTCCCATCAAGAAGATAATCACCAGAACTTTGATAACAAAGTTCAAGGTTTAAGCACTATTACTTTGATACAATGGAAGATTCTGGGGTAGTGCTCTCAGACAATGGAAAAAAGTCCATCTACACACAGTATGATGAGTTTATACACAGGGCAAGCATCAAATAAATCATTCTGTTCATCACTCTACCAATAATCCTGCTGTGAGCCTTAGGAGATGGATTAGTAGGCTCTGCAGATATTACAGCAGTCACAAAGACATCTCTTGGGTGCAAGATTTGAAGAAATTTGAAATAGTTATGAACTTTTTGAAGCACAGAGCAACAGAATGTGTACCGCAGTTATTGCAATTTAGTGGACGGCCTTATTGCATGGAACATAGTGTTTCCACCAGGCAATGTCACACACCATATCTAAGGGTACCTGTCATACGCCATACCTATGACAAGGACTGGCTAAACAAATCATGAAAGAAAAAAGTTTGCAGATAGGGAAGAAAGTGTAACAAAATGGTAAAACGAGACTGAGCTGCATTGTTAGCACCTGGATAGTTCTTGCTGTGTTAATGAATACACTATGTCCATTTGATCTCACGATTTTCCTCAGTCAAGAGCTGAACTGGACATTTGGGTGTATCACCATTTGCATCATTTTTGAGACCAAATCCTGAGCTAAAGTACTGACTGATTAGTTAAGTTCATGAATTCAAGGGTTTTTTTTTCCGTCTGTACAGCTTTCAGATTTTTTATTCAGTGATTCTTTTGTACTGTGATTGCATGTTACCAATTTCATTGTTAGACTGAATGTGAAGAAATATTATGATGAAAATTGCAGACTGGAAAACAACTTCAGCTCTTACATATGTGCAGAAATTTGGAGCTAGTCTCAATCACTGCAATGAAGACCAAAGCAAATCAACTCCTGATGCTATGTAGCAAGGCAGTACGCTTAAGAACATGTTAAGAGGATATGTTGAAGATATTTTTGTGAAATTTGAAGGTGTAGTTGGACTGATATGATGAACATTTTCTTACTGGAACTGCTGCTTGCCTGAAGACTTTTTGTTTAAATTTTACCCTTGTTTCTATTTTCAGTTGGAATGCCTGTTGATACGGTAATGCTTTCCAACACAAAACACTAGAGTCTATAACTACACATTACTCTCAATCATGGAACCATAAAATTAAATCAACAGGGGAAAAATGATTTATGTGGCACACTGCACAAATCTGAAACACTTTTCTGTCCAAACTGATTTGTCTGCCATTTTCATCACCAGTGACAATCTCCACACAGGGACTGGGTGTTGTGTTGTCCTTATCATCATCATTTCATCCCCATTGACACGCAAGTCGCCGAAGTGGCGTCAATTCTAAAGACTTGCACCAGGCGAACGGTCTACCCAATGGGAGGCCCTACCCACACGGCATTTCCATTTACCAGTGACAATATGTATTTGTTTTGTTGAATAGCTTAGTTAATGAAGGCGAAAACTGTTGGTAAAAATGCCAGTTTGTTTTGAGTCAATAACAGTTACCTTAAAGTAAGTAAGTAAGTAGGTAGGTAGGTAGGTAAATAAGTAACCACATGTTTTATCTGCGAGTTTTCCCAGAGCACTAGTTAAAATGTCACTTTTGATTTGAATCGATATTAATTACCTGATCCTAAATAAGTTACCATGTCCTTCCATCCATTCTGTATACTGTACTTGTTAAAATTCTTACATCGTGTTTAGAGTTGTGTCAGTTTTCTTGTGCACAACCATAACACTGTTGAAATTTTGCCTCTCATTTACATCTACAGCTACACATATAATCTGCAAATCACCTAACAGAGCATGGCAGAGGTATAACTATCAATTCACCTTGTTACCTGTTCCATTCACAAGTTAATCTCCATATGAGCTCTAATTTCTCATGTATCTCACCATTATCACTTTGTGAGGCATATTTGGGAAGAAGTAACATGTTGCCCAACTTCTTGGAATCTACGTTCTCAGAATTTCAACAGTATACCTCCTCATGATAAACAACAACTCCTGTAGCACCTGCCAATGGAGTTTGTTGAGCACATCCATAATGATCTCCAAATTACTAAACAACCTCATGACAAATTGTATCCTCTCCATTCAACTATAGTTCACTCCAGATGATTACTCCAAAGTATCTTGCATTTCTTACTATCCTCAGTGGTTTACTGCCTATAGGGTAATCAAACAATAAACAACCTATTCATCTGACATTTATTTACATTCAAGGTTAACTGTCAATCTCTGCATCAATCATCAAGCCTCTGCATTGCTTCCTGCATTTTGCTACTGCCATCTGGTGTAGCAACTTTCCTGCAGACAACAGCATTGTCTGCAGACAAACTTGCATCATTTCCGACATTATCGACTACATCATTTATGTATACTGTAAACAGTAACTGTCTTAAAACATTCCTTTGAGGTACTCACCAAGTTACCTTCACATCGACAATTTTGTCCCATTAACATCATGATGTTGAGTTCTATCTGCTAGGAAGCCTTGAATTCAGTCACAAATCTGGTCCACTACTCAGAAACCTTACATTTTGCTCACTAAGTGACATGATAGTGTAGAACAGTAGTAATCATTCTAGGGAAGTCAGAGAACAGGGCTTCAATCTTGGTGCCACTGTCTACAACACTCTGGATATCATGACTGAAATGAGTGAGCTCTGATTCACATGATAATTTATTTCAGGACCCGTGATGCTTCCTACAAAGATGTTTGATCTCCAGCAATGTCATAATGCACACATAAATATGACGTCAGCGATTAAGACCATCCGTCCGACAACCCTTCTGGAAAAAAGGAATGACCTGGTCTTATTTTCAATCACTAGGTACCTTTTGTTGCTCCAGTTATGACCAATAAAACACCGCCAGAAAGGGTACAATTTATTTCACATAATCTCTCTAAAACCTCACAAGTGTGTCCAGTCCAGACGCCTTACCACCGTTCAGTGAGTTTAGTAGATATTCTATTCTGTGATCACTTCCAACTGTGCAGTTATTAAACAGAGGAATGGTATTATGATCATCTGATGCAAAAGTCTCTTGAAGAAAAAATTCAGTATTTTGGCCATCTCTGTGTCACCTTTAGTTTCGCTACAGTATGGTCACTGACTGACTGACTGAATAAATTATTTCAATCCTCTTACTGACTTTGCATACAACCAAAACTTCTTAGGATTTCATATCAACTGGGGAAAGTTTTTATTTTCAAATTCATTGACAACTTGTTGCATTGTTTTCCTTATGCTCATTCTGACTGAGTCCAGCTTCTGTTTGTCAATTAGACTTGGACTTCACTGAAATTTGTGATTAAGGTTTCTTTATTTTTCTGACAACTTTCTAACATTGCTGTTAAACCACAGTGCATCTTTCTCAACACTCACATACTCTCTTCAGCACATTCTGGAGTAAGGCATATTGTACAATGATTTTGAATTTTATCAATTTTTGCTCCACATCTTTGTGGTCAGTGCTTAATATATGCTATGCAAAATATTTCCTACCATCCTTAATAAGATGCTATCATCACTTTATGATCACTGATGCCCTTCTCCTAGGCTCTGTCAGTTACTAGGAAGTCTAAGACATTGTCGTAGGTTCTCTATCTGCTTGAAGTAATCTTTCGTCATGACTTCACATGAGTACTTCACTAATCTCGGAATCAGTTTTAATTGCGCGACTCCATTCTTTAGACGGAAAGTTTTAGTCTCCAACTATTACAAAAGAACTATCTGGAAACTTACAATATTCTGCATGTTCTCTCTGAAGCACTCTGACACTACAGATTCTGACAAAGGTGACCTGTAAAACCATCAAGTTAAAGTGTTTGACCCACCTTTGACGCTTGGCTTGGCCTGAGTATTTCACCAGATTCTTTTTCATCTTCACTAGATGATACAATTCTTTGCAGTGGTAAGTACACCTCCAACAATGGCATCAAGACTACCCATGTGATATTTATTTCATTCTGAATTCAGTATTTCACTGCTATTCACATCTGGTTTCAGCCAGTACTACGCTAGCGTTATTACATTTAATACACATTAACTATTAGGAGAACTGAAGAAAAGGTGTAAGATATGCTCAAATGGTTCAAATGGCTCTGAGCACTATTGGACTTAACATCTGAGGTCATCAGTCCCCTAGAACTTAGAACCACAAACCTAACTAACCTAAGGACGACACACACATCCATGCCAGAGGCAGGATTCGAACCTGCGACCATAGCGGTCACTCGGTTCCAGACTGGAGCGCCTAGAACTGCTCGGCCACTCCGGGCAGCAAAGATATGTTTAGTGATTGGTTGGTTGCTCAGTTGATTTTGGGGAGGGGATCAAACTGCAAAGTCAATGGTCCCATAAGATTAGGGAAGGATGGGGAAGGAAGTTGACCATGCTCTTTCAAAGGAATCATCCCAGCATTTCTCTGAAGCAATTTAGGAAATCACGGAAAACCTAAATCAGGATGGCTGGAGGCAGGTTTGAATCGTTGTCGTCCAGAATGTGAGTCCAGCGTGCTAACCACTACACCACCTTGCTTGGTTATACTGAGTGAGATCAGTTTGGATTCAGGAGGAGATTAGGAACAAGAGAAGCAATTCTGGCACCAAGGCTTCTTATCAAAAAGCAAATACAGCAAAAGAAACAATCTTATACTACCTTTGTAGATCTGGAAAAGGCATCTGATATTGTTATTTGGCAAGAGATGTTCACAGTGCTGAAGAATTTAGGTCTGAAACATAAAGACATGCAGGTGGTACAGAGTTTGTATAAGAATGAGGTGGCTGTGATTAGAAATTTTCATCAGGAACAAGACGGAGGAAACAGAATAGGCATGTGACAAGAATGTGCTCTTTCTCCTGTTATATTCAATGTTTACATCCAGCAGGATACAGACCAAGTTCATGAAACTGCTGAGGTGGCGACAAAAGTTAATGGGGAGAAGGCAAATGTGTCACATAAAGCAGATATGGTCACGGAGATGAAAGCACAAACTCCATAGTACAGACCTCACCTACTGAAGGGGACCCCAGTGAAGATCAAAAAATTTGCATTATCAATGCAGAATCAACTGAGCATCTGGTTTAGACCTTCCATTCAGTTCCAAACCAGAGGAACACAATGGACTATGGGTCTGATGATGCAAACAGCAAGACGGTCTTACACCTTGTATGCAAGGCTAAGAGTCTTCATTAATTCAGTCAGGGGCGGAAAAATGCACCAAAGAGGGTGCAAGTGCCTGTGAGCATCCACACTGCTTGCCCACGGGCACTGTCAGCCAGCAACTCTGCCTCCACCTTGCTGTTAACATCACTTGTTTTTATACCAGCGCACACATGGCAAGACAGGCCTGTTTACTTCATGTTGTTAGCATTGTTGATCGCAGAGTGTCTTTGGCATTCATTGCAACAAAGTTAGTGAGAGGAAAATGGCTCAAAACAAAAACCTGGTAAATCTCTACACTTCGGCCTGCAGTGGGAAGAACATACTTTTCTACTGAAACATGAATTGGCCCTCAGTGTGTCTTTTGTAATCCTATTTTATTGGCACGGAAGTAGTACACAAAAAGTTACATTTTTAACTACTACTTGACACATTTGTGATCACTCTGGATACTGTGGAATGGAAGGTCAAACTTCTCGAGCTAAAAGAGAAAAGAGAGAAGGAAGTAAGTTTTTATCAATATGTGATTTCTTGAAAATATTAGTATTATTTACAAAGCATTAGATGATTTTGCTCTCAGTTTTACCTCCTCCTTATATGTAATTACAAGAAGAGAGTAAACACTAACACTATCTGTATGATAATTTTCACTTTATTATACACAGCCAGAAAATCACCACTAGAAAACATAAGCAAGATAATAATTACAGGAAGCTCTAAAAGCATGAGAAGTTAAAGAAACACTGTACTTATATCGATTATGTCGCTCCCATACAGCCACCCTATAAAGTGAAGAGCTCTGGGGATAGAGGAGAATCTGAACTTGACCTCACGCCCAGTACGAGTATGGATGGTTGGGTGTCATGGACAAATAACTGCAGTAGGTGACGCATCTGGTTCTAGGGCATGGAGGTTGGAAGATGCGCCATTGGTATGAGACAGCAGGGGAAGAGCGAGAGGTGTTGGTTCCCCTAGGGTCATTGTGGTGCCGACGGTAGTTGGTGGTAAAATGCAGGTGGGCTTAACCTATTCAATGAATACTTTGGTGCTGCTTGCCATTTTGGACTGTATCCATTGTGTGTTCACCTCACTGTAGGTACGGAGGTTGTAGCCAAAAGCAAATGAGATCCATGTGAAGCATGATGTGAGAGCAGTCTGCTAGTGCCCTGTTAATGAAAATTGGATGAGATCTGCGAAGCAGGAGGGTGAGGTATTACTGCTATGTTTTCTCTTTCCAGACAGGAAAGCTATGAGTCATCTGGTACTGCTAAAGTGGGCAAGGTAGTCTGCTCGAATGCACAAATGTACACTATATACTACCACTGTTGATCAGCAACTGAGGTCCACCTTGATTGCCATTCATAGGCCTAGGAGAAACAGAGGTAATGCTTGAGTCCAAGTATCACTGAGACACATTAAGGTGGCTTTTAAAGTGTTGTGCCATCTCTCAACCATACCACTGCTTGCTGGGTGGTAGCGTGTGGTACAATGGCGCTGGAAACCGCACAATTTTGACAGCTCACTGAAAAGGCTGGACTGAAATAGACAAAACAGGCCGTCCCTTCAGCAATGGAGAATTTTTTAAAGACTGTTTCTTGCTGCCACTACGATGATGTGGCCAGTGACTCTGTTTTCAAAACAGTTCCTCTTTCACTGAGAACCATTTGCGCACACACACACACACACACACGCGCGCACACACACACACACACACACACACACACACACACACACACACACACACACACACACACACACACACACACACAAAGAAATAGCCAATGACCTGGAAATGCAAGTAAAAGATCAGATTAAAGATGTAACTTTTTTTTTCTTTTTATTTGGATGAAAGCACAGATGTAACAGACGTTGCTCAGCTTACTGCATTTGGGACAGGTGTCGACACTGAGTTCAACATGATGGAGGAACTTCATGATGGAGGAACTTCATGATGGAGGAACTTCATGATGGAGGAACTTCATGATGGAGGAACTTCATGATGGAGGAACTTCATGATGGAGGAACTTCATGATGGAGGAACTTCATGATGGAGGAACTTCATGATGGAGGAACTTCATGATGGAGGAACTTCATGATGGAGGAACTTCATGATGGAGGAACTTCATGATGGAGGAACTTCATGATGGAGGAACTTCATGATGGAGGAACTTCTTGATTCAGTGCTAATACGCAATACAACTACAGACAACACATTTCTTTTATTTTATATTTTTTATTTTATTTTTTTATGTTGAGAACCTTAACATATATGACCTGTTTTGGGAAAAACTTTTGTCGACTGCAAAAGATAGAGCTCCTGCAATGATTGGTAAAAAAGTCTGGTGTCATTGTTATGATAAGAAAAAAATAAAAGAAGCTGGTATCCAGCAGGAACCACCAGTGATACACGGTATCCTAGTGTTAATCTGCTGGCAAAATGTGCCAAAATAAGTGGTGCCATGGACATTGTTGTAAGAACTGTTAATAAACTGAGATAGCTTGCTTTGAGACATTATCAGTTTGAATTCTTCCTTGCAAATCTAGAGTGTAATTATGGCAATGTGTCTTATTTTTGAAAACTACACTGGTTGAATCGAGGTTTTGCTTTAGAATGTATTTTTTCAACTTGCATAAAGGCATAGCATTATTCATGGACATGAAAGGAACACCAGAAAAAAAAAGTTTGATTACCCCCAGTGGATATTACATATTTCCTTTCTAACTGATCTTACAAATCACCTAAATGTCTTGATTACAACTTTTCATGGCAAACGAACTCATTAGTGATGTTTTTGATACCGTATTGGGTTTTAAAGAAAATTGCTGTTGTAGATAATGCAACTTTCAGAAGGATCATTTGTTCACATTTCAATGTTGCATTGTATTTATGTATGTATGTATTGAACTGGGGACCTAGAAATGACATAGAGGCTCCATCCCCGTCGTAGCCCTCAGTGGTACACAACCTCATGACAGGCTACAGCAGTTCACTCACACCACCACTGCCCCACACCAAACCCAGGGTTATTGTGTGGTTAAGCCCCAAGTGGAAACAACAGCTCTGTTTTCTCTGCTATACGTGCAGAGTTATGGTTGTTGTGAGCTTATGAGATATTTCAAGAACAAGGACTACAAGCAATGATCTTAAATAGGAGCTTATTTCAGCCTTTTTTGGTTGCAAAGCGATCTGGAACTCCTGGCGTACAGATCATCACAACCTCTTCACGATGGATAATTTGAGGTGTAATAATTTTTGGAAATTCTGTTCTCTGTTTCATCCAATTTATCTTTTTCTTCAATATAAATCAGCACAAAGATCAATAAGTGGAAGGTGTAGTAGGCCTATATGAAGTAGATGTAGATAAAAACTGACAAAATACTACCTCAGAGTGAGTCTGCCGACAAATCGCTCTTCCACAGAAATTATGTATTGATGTTGGGTTGAATCTTCATATCTTTAACTATTCTGGTCCAATAATATTTAAATTCAACTGTAAAATTTATTGCAGCATTTATACCTCTCTGAATAAGTGCTCTGGGTAACTTTTGAGCTATTCAGGGAACAGGTGACAGTATCTTCAAGGTGGGTGATCAACATTCAAAAGGTGGATCCATCTCTCTTCCTCTTTCTCATTTTTAATAACCACATTTTTTGGCATGATTAACCATTATTACTGTAGTCGGATGCTGCCAAGAACAACGTTTTGATTCACACACTGCAAGTAATCCACTCAACTAGCAATGTGAACAGACATGCAGTAAAGGTTCCTGGCGAGAAATAAGATGCGTGTGTGAGCAGTGAGGCTGCAGTTTAAAAGCAACCAGGTTCCTAGCGAACAGCAAGATGTAATGTTCCAGCAATGAACTGCCAGCAGTGCAGCTGCAGCGCAAATGCATCTTAAGGCTGCATTCACCATGGCAACAACAGTTGCCAGAGGTCACCCGATAAAATCCATCAACACCTTGGTCACATTGTGGCCGATTCCCTTCGTCAGTTTTTGGTGGGTCAAACAAGTGAGTGTGAATAATTTTAACCTCCTATGGAGGGACAGATACCATGACACCTAAGTGCTTGGAGACAAGTGCTGCATTGCAGCTTTTGCTATTAAAAAGAAAGACACTGAATGAATGTGAATGAGCTATACACAATGAAGAGGCAAAGAAACTGGTACACCTGCCTAATATCGTGTAGGACCCCAGCAAGCACACAGATGTGTTGCAAAACGACGTAGTATGGACTTGACTAATGTCTGAAGCAGTACTGAGGGAAGTGACACCATAAATCCTGCAGGGCTGTCCATAGATCTGTGAGAGTATAAGGGGTTGGAGATCTCTTCTGAATAGAATGTTGCAAGGCAGCCCAGATACGCTCAATAATATTCATGTCTGGGGAATTTGGTGGCCAGCGGAAGTGTTTAAGCTCAGAAGAGTTTTCATGGAGCCACTCTGTAGCAATTCTGGGCATATGGGGGTGTCACATTGTACTACTGGAATTGGCCAAGGCTGTCAGAACGCACAATGGACATGAATGAATGCTGGTCATCAGACAGGATGCTTATGTATGTGTCACCTGTCAGAGTCGTATCAAGACATATCACGGGTCCCGTATCACTCCAACTGCACATGCCCCACACCATTACAGAGCCTCCACCAACTTGAACATTCCCCTGCTGACATGCATGTACCCATAAATGTCCATCCGCTTGATACAATTTGAAACCAGACTCATCCGACCATACAACATGTTTACAGTCATCAATAGCCGAATTTCAGTGTTGACCTGCCCAGGCGAGGCATAAAGCTTTGTGTCATGCAGTCATCAAGGGTACACAAGTGGGCCTTTGGCTCCTAAAGCCCATATCGATGATGTTTTGTTGAATGGTTCACATGCTGACACTTGCTGATGGCTCAGAATTGAAATCTGCAGCAATCTGCGGAAGGGCTGCACATCTGTCACATTGACTGATTCTCTTCAGTCGTCGTTGGTCCCGTTCTCGCAGGATCTTTTCCGGCTGCATAGATGTTCGAGATTTGATGTTTTACCAGACTTTTGATACTCACAGTACACTCATGAAATTGTCGTATGGGAAAATCCCCACTTCATTCCTACCTCAGAGATGCTGTGTCCCATTGCTCATGTGCTGACTGTAACACCTGCCATTGTAGTAGCAGTAACCAGTCTAACAACTGCGCCAGACACTTGTTGTCTTATATAGGCATTGCCAACCACAGTGTCATATTCTGCCTGTTTACACATCTTTGTATTTGAGAATGCATGCCTACACCAGATTCTTTGGCACTTCAGTGAATGTCTCAAAAAGAATGTATCAACTGCTGTACACTCTGTCCTCAGTTACTGGAACAGCTAGACAATACTACAATATACTAATATATGAAATGAAGGGTGAAATGTTCCTTTACATACTCAAGACAACTTACGGTTACCTTGAAAAGCAAGATACATATAAACTGTTTTGCTATATTTATTTGAAGTTGTGCAGACACATGTCGATTAACCTTCAATGACTGACATTCAGCATACATGTGAAAGACAAGCATAAAGTTTAGAATAAGGTACTCTGAAGACCTAAAGTAAGTGGAAACACATACATCACATTTGCAAACCACTACATCCTACTGGTTTAAAAACACCAGTATGCATTAATAATAATTTGTAGATAGCTAAAACCCATCTACCACAACACAAACAAGATCCACTACAGTAACTATAAGTGTAAAATACGAGACCCTTCTCACTTGAGCAAATTATTTTTTGAGGTTATAATTTATGCCTAAAATTTCAGATAAAGATTTTTGCCTACTTGTGGTTTCCAATAAACCTGCCATTTCAGTCCACAGATTCTGAACTATATCCCGATTGTGATAGTTTCCATCCTCAGGCTACCACAAAATCACTTTATTGGACAAACTTATCAGTTTCTCACAGCCCACATTCACGTAAGAGAGAACACTGATCAATGTGAACAAAGATAACAAACTGATTTGAATCTCGGTGATTGTCATCCAAAGTCTGCAGTGTGACCATGCAGGTAGTGCTCTACTGGTTTGAAAAGCTCTGCCATCTTCAGCTGATGTCAGTCATTGGTGGAATCCATTAATATTGGTGTCACTGTGACTTCAGCCTAAGTGTGTGTTTACGCTGCCACCTTCCTGCTCATCAGCATGAGCATTAAAAATCTCACGAGTCTTCTTGACACATTTAACCTGCACCATTGCTGCATGCCCCACTGTTCACTGCAATCCTCGGCAGACATTGATATCAAGCTGGTTTTTGTTTCACACCATGAGGATTCCTGTATGTCCTGAATCTTGAGCCATGTTTGGCTGCTTCAAGCTCAGTCCAGCAGTGCCACATCTGACTCTGTTAGTTATTGAACAGCCGCATGGTAATTATTCCTGATGGGTAGCTAGGCTGCAGCGTAAATGTAACACAGCTGTGAGGTGTGATGCTGGTTGGCTCATTTAGTGATTAGAGGAACCAAACTACAAGGTCATCAGCCCCTCCTACTGGAACAGCCAAGTCAACAAAACTACACATGGAAAAAGGGCCTAGTGTGTGAAACCCAAGGAAAGAAAACTCCAAGAACTACCAAAGGTCAACAATTCCTAGCAAAAGGAAAAAGGAAGAAGAAGAGGGGGGAAAGGAAGAAGAAGAAGAAGAAGAAAGGGGGGAAAGGAAGAAGAAGAAGAAGAAGAAGAAGAAGAAGAAGAAAGGGGGGAAATGAAGAAGAAAGGGGGGAAATGAAGAAGAAAGGGGGGAAAGGAAGAAGAAAGGGGGGAAAGGAAGAAGAAGAAAGGGGGAAAGGAAGAAGAAGAAAGGGGGGAAAGGAAGAAGAAGAAAGGGGGGAAAGGAAGAAGAAGAAAGGGGGGAAAGGAAGAAGAAGAAAGGGGGGAAAGGAAGAAGAAGAAAGGGGGGAAAGGAAGAAGAAGAAAGGGGGGAAAGGAAGAAGAAGAAAGGGGGGAAAGGAAGAAGAAGAAAGGGGGGAAAGGAAGAAGAAGAAAGGGGGGAAAGGAAGAAGAAGAAAGGGGGGAAAGGAAGAAGAAGAAGAAAGGGGGGAAAGGAAGAAGAAGAAAGGGGGGAAAGGAAGAAAGGCAGGTGAGGTGCCCTGTCCAGGGAGCAGCCAGAGGACCCCACAGACAGGAAGTGTGATGGGGAGCGTATCACCTGCCACTTACCAGAGGCACCCCAACCAACAATACCCAGAAAAGACTAGTGACATGGACAGGGTGAGAGAGGCACAGGACAACAGACAAAGAACACCAAGCCAAACAGAACATGTGAGAAGGACAATGGGGCGACAAGGCTGAGGCACCTTCCCTTAGAGAGAGTGGTAAAAATCCCCTTCACAAATAAACCATAAAACCCTGTCAGCCACAGAGGCATCATCTGCTGACACCAGTGGTAAAAATTCAGGAAGATTTAAGGTCCACTGCAGGGCAACTAGGTTAGGACAGTCCAGTACAATATGAACCACCATAAAACGAGTACCACAGTAACAGTGGGGCAGATCCTCACAATGTAGAGGATGACCATGAGTCAGCAAATATAACTGATAAGGAGACGGCAAAGAACAATGGGGTCCTTGTGAGATGCTCACATGGAGAACCTCCAAAAATTCATGGTCTCCTTTATCGCCCATAGTTTGTCCAGCAAAGTCAGAATATGCCAATCCATATTCCAAATCCTCAGAACATGACAGCATAATACTGACTGAAGATCCAATTCCAGAATACCGATCTCAAGAGGCAGCTTGCCAGTAGCCAATTTGGCCAGCCTGTCAATGAGTTCACTGCTCAGGATCCCAATATGACCTGGGCCCAGACAAAGACCACTGAGAATTGATATTGTCTGAGGGCAAAAAGGGAAGCCTGGATAGTCGGGACCAAGGAATGAATGGATGGATGGTTGGTTGGTTGATTGGTTGATTTGGGATAGCGGACCTGACAGTGATGTCATCAGTCCCATCAGATTAGAAAAGGATGGGGGAGGAAGCTGGCCATGCCCTTTCCAAGGAACCATCCTGATTTAGGGAAATCACAAAAAACCTAAATCAGGATGGCTAGACATGGGTTTGAACTGAAGTTCTCCTGAATGCGAGTCCAGTGTGCTAAACACTGTGTCACCTCGCTCAGTACCAAGGGATGGTGAGGGCAACACTGGTCAAGAGCTTGTAAAACTGCTCAAAGAGTCACTACAGATGAGGAAAGACTCACCAGTGCAGGAATGGATACACCCAAGAGCACAATTTCACAGTGAAAACACAGCAGCCGTCTGGCAAGGAGCAGAGTTCATTACATCTGCACGAATGTAAGCAAAGCCAGCATGACCAGCAACCACCAAGCCATCAGTACAGACTACTTCTGAACCCCAAAATGCACTGAGAATGAAGAAGAATTGGCGGCAGAGGTCCTCAGGATGAGCCAAGTCTTTTGGACCTCGGTATAGATCAAGACGGAGTTGTGGACGAGGAATGCACCATGAAAATGTACACGAGTGGGCCTGGGGATGAGGTGATAGAGGGGAAAGCCACAGTTCAGAAAAAAGGGGACGGGTGCAGATGGCGATCATAACCCCAGACCTGGGCCACCTTTGTGGGAAGTGGCTCTCCAAATCTGGAAATAGTTCAGGTGCTCTGGGAAGCAGTGGATGGATAACACTTAAATGACCAACTGTTCTTGGTGTAGAAACTGTAACAGTGAGACCCTGCCCCTGTTAGAAGGCTGATCATAGAGCTAGTCAGAAAGGCACCAGTTGCCAGTCATAACCAACAAGGTGTATTGAGTCCAGCATCTGTAATGTCAAAGGTAATGTCAAGCCATATTCGAGACCCCCATAATCCAGACAGGACTGGACCAGTGTTGTGTAGAGCCACATCAGAGTAGAGCGGTCCATGCCCTAGTTGGTGTTGATGCATCAAAGAGCACTGAGGTGCAACCAACACGTCTGCTTTAGTTGATGAAGATGGGGAAGCCATGTCAACCAGGCATCAGAGACCAGTCCCAAAAAGATGATGAGAGTCTACCACAATGAGGGACTGGTCAGCAAGGGTCTGGATGGGGATGAATTTTATGGAGACAACAGAAATGCATAACGCAGGTCTTGGCAGCCAAAAAATGGAAACCATGAGTGAGAGCCCAAGATTGCCCACAGTGTATTGCTCCCTGCAGTCTACGTTCAGCAATGTCCATCACAGGCAAACAAAAGTAAATGCAAAAGCAATCAGCAAGGTGCGACATGCCAGCAATAAGCAGCAAGGTTACAGCATGAACATACCCTAAGAGAATGCAAGCTGCATGTGCATCATGCCTGCACAACAATTATAATTCCCACAGCATAGGAGTGAGTCTATCTGCATGCCAGTCAGGTCAAGTGTGACATCATTATGATGTGTACATGCTGTATCAGAGATAACAGAGGCCATGTATCGACTTTTGTGATTGTTCAAGACATTAAACTGCAGTAGCTGTTATTGCAGACAAATTAAAAGAGTAGCTGATTATATCTTCACAATTGGTATATTGACTAAAGTTTTGGAAGCTAATGATGTGTTCTTTCTCTGAAAGTGTGAACTTGCCAGCTTTTCAAGAAATGACCTCAGAATTTGTTTTGTATACATTAAAAAAGAAAATTTGGGTTTAACATTATTGTGGCTAAGTGGGTTAAATGCCATTGCATAGTGACAGAGGTGCCAAGTTCAAACCTACTGAGACAATATCTTTTTTCCCTTATGTGAAAAAATTTGCCAAATAGCGATATTGTTAAAATGATGGATATCTTCCATATTGTCAACCAATTACACATACCATTGAAGAACTACATCAGTGTATCTGAAGCTGTCCTAGTGGTTTGTTCGTAAGGATGATTGAAAATCTCAAAAGTGTGTTTAAAGGTGAGAGTCTCAATCTCAACAGGGAGACACACTTATGAGGAATGAGGGAGGTCTTTAGTCACGTCATAATGCTAAAGTAAACATCTCAGTTTCTTTGTACAAGATGGGTACAGCATTTTTGCTGAAAATAGGTGACCAAAGAACTTTTTCCTCAAACATCAGTTTCAAGTGACTATATTGGGCTGACCATATTTGTAAACAATTCTATGTATCAGTAGAATGCAAAGTTTTGATAACACTACTCACCTGACACTTATTTTCTACACATTTTAAAATTTGCACAGTAGGTTTACTTTCATTTCAGTCACCAAATGATGATGGATTTTGGACCAAAGAATTTTGTACCCACTGACTGTCGAGTAAGATGGTATAAAAATATTAAACTACTTGGAAAAATAATCTCTATGGCATGCTATGCTCTTCAAAGTCTATGAGCAGTACACTATGTTGTGTGTGTCATGCAGGCTACTTTGCATGCTTACAATGTCATTAGTCATGTCCCTTTTTTAGAATTGTGACGAATATCCAGACTACCTTCATAATACAGAAATGGGAAATACATAAAACAGAAAATAATAAAAGTTTTCAGTTCACTGCACAGCTAAAAATGACAAATTTTGATTTCCTTTTGAATGTAATTTAAAGAAAAATATTAATAACTACCGTTATGTTAAAAGTTACACATTTTTCAATTAAAAGAACTTTGTGTTGGATTAACTTAACCCTGTTGGTAAATAAGACGACGTTTTATGAAATTTATTTCTGGTTTTGGTGAGAAACATCCATACTGCAACACTGTTTTCAGATGTTGGGCATGTCAGAATAAGCTAGTGCACATATTCTTTCCACAGTCTAGTACCTACAGTCTGTTCTCATTGAGTTTAATATGCACTCCGTACCACGCTGCTACTTGGCCATTTCTCGCATAAATAACAAAAAATTATATTCTCAGCATGTTTGAACACAGTGCATTACTTCCAAATTTACTAATTTACTGTTTACAAATCGATTTGCAAGGTCATTTTCAAAAAGTTGTCAAGCTCACACTTTCAAAGAACAAAAGACATCAGTAGCTTCCCAAATTGCAATAAATATGAGCAGCTCATTTAATCCGTGTGCAAGAATGACTAACACAGTTTAGCATCTCAAATTACCACAAAAGTCAATACAGGGCCTCATCATCTTCGATACAGCATGTACATGTCATAATGAGGTCACGCCTGATTTTACCAGCATGCAGATCAAATTTATGCAAAATACTATCAATCAAGCTACTATCCTCACAAATTCAACAGCTAGAGACATGTCTCTCATACTCCGCGTACCAATAATCCCCCCCAATCGAGGTTTTGTTTGCAATATCGAGGCTCAAGGTCAGAGAGCATGCAAAATTGCAGGTGGATAGAGCGGGGGGGGGGGGGGGGGGGGGGGGATGAACACAGATACTGGGAAGGAGGAGATGGACAGAGAGAGGGGGAAGGGGAGGAGATGGACAGAGAGGGAGGAGATGGGGTGATATACAGAGAGATGGAGGGGGGAGGGGAGGAGGAGAAGAACAAAGAGAGGGGGACAGGAAATTTGTCCATACATCCAGTTCCTGTACATATTTATCAATTGAAATCCATTGCCAGGTTTGCTCATGTATCATAATCTCTGTGGAGTTGAAATGTTTCTTACCTCAATTCAAATATATACTGGTTCTTCACTTCTGCTTAAGAAACAACATATAAAACACACAGAATGGAGTACACATAATTCACAATAGATAACATACACAACAATCCTGCTCACATATAAGGGTGAAATTGTGACAAAAGGAAAGGCATCAGGTAGAAATGAGTACCAGACCAACAATGACCGAACACATTAAACCCAGGTTATGAAAAGCAAAATAGTACCGGGAAAGAGAAGATAACACAAAGTAGAGGAGATACTACAACAGTACTGGTGGCAAGAGAGAACTGCAGAGATACTGGTAGAGTGAATGGTTTTTTTTTTTTTTTTTTTCTAGGGCGCACAACTACAATGGTCATTAGCGCCCAGACTAAGTTAGGAATGCACCGCGAGGCACAAGGTTAAAACAGCAAATAAAAGGGACAATACTATAAAAGACAGACAGGCAGAGGATTAAAAAACAGCATAATCAAATGTCCTTAGACAGGTTTGTCAAGTTGATAAAACGAAGAATGTGAGCAGCTGCTCCTGGGTCATCTGCTAAAATGGCATTCAGAGTACATGGTAGGCCAAGATCAACATGCAGTGTATTAAAATTCGGACAGGACGTTAAAATGTGGCGGACCGTCAGCAATTGCCCACAAGGGCAGAACGGCGCCAGCGCAGCCGTCAGCAGATGGCGATGGCTGAACTGGCAGTGTCCAATTCGTAACCGGGCCAAAACGACCTCCTCCCCCCGAGAAGGGCGTGAAGAGGACGTCCAAGCTGTGGGAAGAGGTTTCAAGGTCCGAAGCTTGTTGTCCGTAAGTGCAGCCCAATCGGCATGCCACAGCGACAAAATGCGCTGACAAATGACCGTGCTACAATCTGATGAAGGGACACAACAACAAGCTGTCCGAGGCTGGAGGATCGCAGCCTTGGCCGCGGCATCTGCAGCTTCGTTCCCAGGGATACCGACATGACCAGGAACTCACATAAAGCTAACCGGAGAACCGTCGTCCACCAGCTGCTGAAGAGAGCGTTGGATCCGGTGCACAAAAGGGTGAACCGGATACGGATCACTGAGGCTCTGGATGGCGCTCAGGGAATCGGAGCAGATGACATAAGGAGAATGTCGGTGGTGGCAGATGTAAAGAACAGCCTGGTAGAGGGCAAATAGCTCAGCTGTGAAGACCGAACAATGGCCATGGAGCCGGTATTTGAAACTCTGTGCCCCGACAATAAAAGAACACCCGACACCGTCATTGGTCTTAGAGCCATCTGTATAAATGAAGGTCATATTAATGAACTTCGAACGAAGTTCGACAAAATGGGACCGGTATACCAAACTGGGGGTAACCTCCTTTGGGAGCGAGCTGAGGTCAAGGTGAACGCGAACCTGAGCCTGGAGCCAAGGTGGCATTTGGCTCTCGCCCACTCGAAAGGTTCCAGGGAGTGAAAAATCAAGGTGCTGAAGAATGCGACGAAAGCGAACTCCAGGGGGGTAGCAGGGCAGAGACATACAACCTGTATTGACGGTCGAGAGTGTCGTCAAAAAAGGAACGATAAGACGGGTGGTCGGGCATTGACAGTAGCCGACAGGCATACGGAAAACGCAGTATATCGCGCTGGTAGGTTAGTGGCAATTCACCGGCTTCAGCATGAAGACTCTTGACGGGACTAGTATAAAATGCTCTGATCGCAAGACGTAAACCCCGATGTTGTATGGAGTTGAGGCGGTGTAAGACGGACGGCCGTGCAGAGGAGTATATGAAGTTCCCATAATCCAGCTTGGAGTGGACGATCGACCGATATAGGCGAAGTAGGACGGTTTGATCCGCTCCCCACGACATACCACTGAGAACACGGAGGACATTTAGAGAACGGGTACAACGGGCAGCCAAATATCACACATGTGGAGACCAGCTGTTTCCTGTCAAATGTAAGACCGAAAAATTTTGTTGTCTCCATGAATGGAAGAGCAATGGGACCGAGCCGTAAGGACGGTGGGAGAAACTCTTTGTAGTGCCAGAAGTTAATACAGACCATCTTCCGGGCAGAAAAACGGAAGCCATTGGCGACACTCCAGGAGTAAAGACGGTCAAGACAACGCTGAAGACAGCGCTCCAGGAAACATGTACGCTGCGCGCTGCAATAGATGGTAAAATCGTCCACGAAAAGGGAGCCTGATACATCAGCTGGGAGGCAATCCATTATTGGATTGATCGCTATGGCGAAGAGAGCGACACTCAAAAACTGAGCCCTGTGGCACCCCATTCTCCTGGCGAAAGGCGTCAGACAGGACAGAACCCACACGTACCCTGAATTGTCGATCCATTAAAAAGGAACGAGTAAAAAGAGGGAGGCGACCGCGAAGGCCCCATGTATGCATGGTGCGGAGAATGCCCGCCCTCCAACAGGTGTCGTAAGCCTTCTCCAAATCAAAGAACACAGCCATGGTCGGGCGCTTCCGCAAGAAGTTATTCATAATGAAGGTCGACAAGGTAACCAGATGGTCAACAGCAGAGTGGGGCCTACGAAATCCACATTGTACATTGGTAAGTAGGCGTCGAGATTCGAGCACCCAAACCAAACGAGAGTTAACCATTCGCTCCATCACCTTAAAGACACAGCTGGTAAGCGAGATGGGTCGATAACTGGATGGCAAGTGCTTGTCCTTCCCCGGCTTAGGAATCGGGACAACAATAGACTCGCACCAGCATGTGGGAGCATGACCCTCAATCCAGATGCGATTATAAGTACGAAGAAGAAAACCTTTACCCGCAGGAGAAAGGTTCTTCAGCATCTGAATATGAATAGAATCAGGCCCTGGAGTGGAGGACCGGGCAAGTGCATTTTCGAGTTCCCGCATGGTGAATGGGGCATTATAACTTTCATGATTTGAGGAGCGGAAGTTAGGTGGCCTAGCCTCCTCTGCCTGTTTTCGGGGGAGGAAGGCAGGGTGGTAATGAGCGGAGCTCGAAACCGCTGCGAAAAAGTGGCCGAAGGCATTGGAGACATCCTCAGGGGCCACAAGGACGTCATTCGCGACCGTCAAGCCAGAAACTGGGGAGTGGACCTTAGTGCCAGATAGCCAGCGCAGGCTACCCCAGACAACAGGGGGAGGAGTAAAACTGTTGAAGGTGCTTGTGAAAGCAGCCCAGCTGGTTTTCTTGCTTTCTTTAATAACACGACGACACTGCGCACGTAATCGTTTATAAGTGATACAAGGTGCGTAAAGCACGTCGACGAGCACGTAAAGCGTCTCTACATGCTGCGGTCCACCAGGGGACAGGTACACGACGTGGAGAAGAAGTAGTGTGAGGGATGGAATATTCAGCAGCAGTGAGAATGACTTCCGTGAGGTGTGCGACCTGACTATCGCAGCTTGCAAAGGTTTGATCCTGAAAGGTCGCCCTGGAAGAGGAGAGCCCCCAGTCTGCTTTAGAGATGTTCCAACTAGTTGAGCACGGAGAGGGAGTATGATGCAGGAGATGGATAACACATGGTAAGTGGTCGCTCGAATACGTATCAGAAAGTGCATACCACTCAAACCAGCGTGAAAGTTGGGTAGTACATATAGAATAGGGAATAGGTGTGAGATGTGTCCGAAAAATTAGGGGCGCCAGTATTGAGGCAGATAAGATTGAGGTGGTTGAAAAGGTCTGCTAACAGGGAGCCCCTCGGGCAGGATGCTGGAGAGCCCCAAAGGGGATGGTGGGCATTGAAGTCTCCAGTTAACAAAAATGGTGCAGGTAGCTGAGAAATAATCTGCATCATTTCTGCGCTGGTAACGGCAGACGACGATGGAGTATAAACAGTACAAATGGAAAATGTAAAAGTGGAGAGAGTAATTCGGACGGCAACTGCCTGCAGGCCGGTATGCAATGTGATGGGATCATAGTAAATATCATCCCGGACCAGCAACATAACCCCTCCACGAGCCGGAATACCTGCCACAGGGGGTAGGTCAAAACGCACCGAGGTATAGTGTGACAAGGCAATTTGATCGCATGTGCGTAGCTTCGTTTCCTGGACTGCTACGATGAGCGGACAGTGCAAGCGCAGCAGCAATTTTAAGTCCTCTCGGTTGGAGCGAATGCTGCGAATATTCCAGTGAATAAGTGCCATCGTGAGAAGAAAAAGAAAAAGGTGAAGCAAGAAGGGCATCACCTTGAAGGCCGCTGAGGGCTCGGCTTAGAGTGAGCACTACCACCGCTATCAGTAGGCAGAGAGTCATCGTCCATTGCTTCAATAGGTCCATCGGCCATCTTAACAAGATGGCCGGGAGGGGAAGCTTCCTCCACCGGTGAACGGCCAGATGTTCAGCTACTAGCGGTGCGGCCAGGCGAAACGGATGACGGCCTGGGGCAGCAAACGCTGGGTGGCGCAGGAGGAGAAACACGCCGTGGCGGAGAAGGAAAACTTTGCTTCCTACGAGCCTTCTCGGAAGGTCTTTTAGTGGAAGTACTGGTCGATGGCTGGGAGTTTGAGGTACGTAGGAAGTCTGCACGGGATGGTTCCTTCTTGAAGGCCCGTGCATCTGACTTCTGAGTCTTCGTCTTGGCAGAAGCTGATGAAGGTGCTCGTGTCTTAGGGGTGACGGGAGGAAGAGGAGACGTCGACCGGGCGATCTTAGCACTGGCCGAACGGACGACTGTAGTGCTGAAGGTCAGCTCGCATGTCTGTGTCGCCACCTCCCTGGTAGTCCGAGGAGAGGTGAGGTGAGGACAGTACTGTATTTCCCCGCTGGGAGCAGCGTGGGCTTCCTACTAGCAAATAGCTTGCGAGTAGCCGAGGTGGACACTTTCTCTTTGACCCGAATTTCCTGTATACAGCGTTCTTCCTTGTAGATGGGACAGTCGCGGGAGGACGCTGCACGGTCACCCTGACAGTTCACACAACGAGGAGACGGAGGTGGACAGTCACCCTCACGGGCATCCCTGCCGCAAGTGACACATTTAGCCGCATTAGAACTAGACTGGCGAGTGTGATTAAAATGCTGACACTGGTAGCAGCGCGTAGGTGTCGGGACATAGGGGCGAACAGAAATAACCTCGTAGCCCGCGTTGATGCGCGACGGCAGCTGAACACTATCGAAGGTCAAGAAAAGTGTCCGGGTTGGTACAAGGTCATTGTTGACCTTTTTCATGACCCTATGGACAGCCGTCACACCCTGCTCAGTGAGGAAAGACTGAATCTCCTCGTCAGTCAATCCGTCGAGTGATCGAGTATATAGCACACCACGCGACGAATTCAAAGTGCGGTGAGCCTCCACCCGGACAGGGAACGGGTACAGGAGTGTGGCCCGAAGCAGTTTTTGTGCCTGAAAGGCGCTCTCAGTTTCTAGTAACAAGATACCGTTACGCATTCTGGTACAAGACTTTACAGATCCGGCTATGGCATCTACGCCCTTCTGAATAACGAAAGGGTTGACAGATGAAAAATCCTTCCCGTCCTCAGATCGAGAAACTATGAGGAACTTTGAGGCAGGCGGTAGTACGTTTGTCACTGGTGGCTGGTCAAGTTTCCGTTTTTTGGCAGAAGTTGAGAGAGAAGAAGAAGAAGAAGAGAAATCCATTGCGGAGGAATCCCCCACAATTGCCAGCGTCTCCGATGGCGCGCTCCTTCCTTGTGGGGACCCTCTCAGAGGGCACTCCTGCCTTAGGTGAATGTTTACACCTCAGGTCACACCTCCCGAGAAACGGACGGAGGGACCAATCGGCATGGTCGGAAGGTGTCAGTTCAGGCAATCACCCCCTCCCTGGGCCTGGCCCTTACCAGGGGGTACGTGCGTGCCTTACTTGTCTACACAGGGCGAGGAATTACGCGTTGCCCCGTCACCGGCTACACGTGCGAATGTGTGGGTCGGCCTTCAGGCATGCACAGGGAGGAAAGAAGAAGAGGAAAAAGAAGGGAGAGAGGGAGAGAAAGGACAGACTGTCTCAAAACGCCGAGGCGGAGACCAGAGGGTGGAGAAGAAGGCAAGGAGAAGAAGGCAAGGAGAAGAAGGCAAGGAGAAGAAGGCAAGGAGAAGAAGGCAAGGGAAAAAGTAAGGAAGACAGTGAGAGGGAGAAGGACAAAGAAAGGAACCAAACAAAGGAAGGAGGAAACCAGAGTAAGTGAAAAACCAAAATGACCACAAATATAAGTCGTGGAACCGTCTGTCTCTGGACGCAGGCGCAAACTACCCCCTTGAGGGGGAGGGACTCCTTTTTGTCGCCTCTTACGACAGGCAGGAATACCTCGGGCCTATTCTAACCCCCGGACCTGCAGGGGGGAGACCGAATGTGACATGTAGTAAGGTTTAACAGATCCACTAGCCTTATTATCACTCCTAATAAGTATTATTTTGTACCTTCTTTTCCTAATGTACGTGTGTGTGTGTGTGTGTGTGTGTGTGTGTGTGTGTGTGTGTGTGTGTGTGAGAGAGAGAGAGAGAGAGAGAGAGAGAGAGAGAGAGAGAGATGTGTTTATTGCTTAAATTATAGCTTACATCTGACTGATCTTGTCCTCCAGGTCTACCCCCACCGAAAACATCTAGTTATGGGCTGCTGAGATTGATGAACCCTAGCATTGAGTTCAAGCAGTATGGAATGACACACCCTAATGTTATCTAAGTTCAGTTTGGCATTCTGCCCAGCAGGATTAGAGCAATACTTACTACCAGACCTGTCGATTCGGTGTACTAAATTTCACAATTTCACACATTGCTTACACCCCCCCCCCCCCCCCCCCCTCTCCTGCCCCCTCCACATCACTTATAAATTAAATCTTGTGTTCCTCCTACTATACTGTATACATAAAAATTAGTAAACGTTTGCCACTTGCTATCCATTCTCAGGCTACAACTTTGCATAGACAGCAGAGTACTTTACTAGCAAAAATTTGAATTTTATACCTTTTTCTCAATTCTGAACAACAACCACCTATTACAGATTACTGTCAGTTGATCTGACTAGGCACTAAACTGACTCCATAAAAGAGCATCCACTGGGCATAATGGTATTAGCTCATTACTGACGCATTACTGTCCACAATAATAAATACCTTCAATCACTCCATGACCACAAAATGTTCTTCAAGGCTCAGAAATGGGCTCGTCCGGCCACTACTTGAGGAGAGCACTGCCACAGCATTATCTAACTACTGCCATATTTGTATTGTCCAACATTATAAATATACGCTGTGAGCAGCTTACCTACTAATTAACAACAAACACCGTGGGGACACAAGATTTGATTATATATATTAGAGTTTGTCGAAGCCTTTTGAAGCTTCTGACTTCAAAATTTTAGTTGCCAAACTTAGAGGCCCATATGACTATAGTGTAAGAAGTTAGTATGTACAGGGTGGTGCAAATAAAAAGTGGCCCAGACAAGTGGGTACGATTGGATACGAATGTATACATATAACCACACCCCACGATACGCACATCGAGTGTACGCCACCACACGATCCGCACTGGTTCAGTGCATAGTGCAGGCTGTGACAGTGTGAGTGGAGCAGTGCAAAGGTGACAATGGTACTCACAATGGAGCAGCAGGTGCTGGCTGTAGAAAGTTACATGACAACAAAGTTATGGAAACAGTGTGGTCAGTTGTTTGCTGAGAAGTTTAATGGTGTCAGAGTGAAAGCAAAGAGTGCCATGCAAGGCTTAGTCCAAAAATTGTGCCATATAGCATCTGTTTCGAATGCATCAAAAAACATTCCGAAATGTGCCTGCACACCAGAAAATGTGATTGCTGCTCACCAGAAAATGCTTCAGAGTTCTATCAAACGAGCCTGACACCTGTCACAAAAGACCAGTATATCACGTCAGTCACACAGACAAATACTCCATCAGGCCCTGCACGAGCATCCCTACTGAGTGTACGTTGTTCGTGCATCGCGAATGGCTCGGACACGGATCTGTTCTTTATGTCTAACGAATCCCGGTTTCACCTGAGTGGTTATGTCAATTCACAGGTTCTGTGCAGCAGAGAATCTGCATAACTTCCACAAAACACCACTGCACGATTAGAAGGTTGGGGTAGTGTGTGCAGTGTCTGCATGCTGCATTATTGGTCCCATCTTGTTTCATGAGATCCTGACTTCAGTATGTCACATTGCCAACACTTTGAAACCATTTGTGGCAGCATTAACAGAGGAGGAAAAGACCTACAGTTACTTCCAACAGGATGGAGCAACTACCCAACAGCTGCCAAACATTGGAACACATTTACGCAATCTTCATGCCTGACAGAGTTGTTAGCAGAGGTCCATCTGGTTGCAGGCCTAGCTGGCTTCCCACGTCATCTGGTCTGTCAGTGTGAAATTACTTTGTATGGGGAGCCCTAGAGTCTAAGCTATATTGCAACAATCCTCAGAACGTTCAAGAACTGCAGCAGAACATTTCACATGAAACTGCAGCAATGCCAACAGTCTAGCTTTGATCTGCTTTCAACAACTTGCTGACCAGGGCCCAGAAGTGCCAAGGGATGAATATTTGTCACTTTCAAGATCTGCTATAGTCAGGTAAGTACTGTATTTCCTTTCCTCTGCTATGTTTCTTTGTACCCTGGAACTCTGTCCTCTAGGTTGCCTTTATCTGTAGTACTCTATGCAGTATGTTACATTTCTACTTTTTATCAACTGTACTCAAGGAAAAATAGAATATTTATAAGGAGTAGCCATGCTCACTGCTTTGTGATATTAATTTTTATTTCTTTTACTTTCACTACAGATATGTTTTGGCAAACTTGCCATTATTGACTGACCTGCATTACAATATGGGTGACATTATTTTCATTACACATATTTATGTTATAGCAGAAATATTAAGATCAATGTCACACAGCAGCATGCCTGGGCACTCCTTATAAATTTTTCTTGTTGACTTATACTATGCTAGAGACCCTATAGAGTATAAAAATAGGATTATTCAACATGTTTGGTGTCACACATATATAGAAGGCAGCTATTGTGTTAGGTGTATGAGATCCATGAGGTATTAGGGAATGGCATTCGCAATTCATAGTACAGAATCAGCAAAGAGTAACAAGGCACAGAATTTAGTCTTCAGTGGCAGGGATTCTTAAGCTCTGAAAAACATCATCATAAGGAAGCACAGAAAGTGCATGACTGAAGAGATATATCACCTCGATTAGCATTTCAAATAATCAAAAACTGAACACTTGCCAGTGGTGGTCACAAAATTTCAGGTCATCATGAACATGTTGGTATGACACTAATTATTCTTAGAACCTTCAACATGGAACAATGATGATTATAAGGAAATAGTATGGTCTGATGAGACTTTTTGCCAATTTCCAACAATATGCCACACTTACGTTCAGCAACAACTTACTTAAGACAGCTTACAGCCTAGAATTATTACACACTTTTAGGTGGTTGAGTATCCCACAGTACACAATGTCAAATTCCAAGAACACTGCTATGAGTATCCAGTCATGGTGTGAAATGTGTGGACTGATGACAATGGTAAGATGGGCTGAGGTTAACTTAAAACTGGACTAATTGTGCTCACTGAAGTGTTTCACTCAAACAATAATCTATGACAGCATCCCATGAAAATGTAGTCATGGGATGAACTCAAGGTGTTGAACATCTCCAATGAAACTTCACTGCCCAGTTTCATTATCTTACTGATGCCCTTCTGCAAGAACTTCAGAAATTTACAAGTCATATCAACTGTGGAACAGGAACAACACACACTAATTGATATATGAATATCAAACCACACGAGGCAGAAATAACACTGTCCGTTATACAGTTTACTGCACTCAGGTCATGTTCACTAATAATGATGGTATTATCATGATTATAAAAGGTATAATACTCTAGTATTATGGTAGTAATAGTCCATCTTTGGAAAAACTTGATTTTTAAAACTGGCAAATGTTAAGTCCTACTTGAAAGTAGAGAAGATATAACCTACTACTACAAATGTAAAAGAAACCCAGCTACATCTACAGCTATACTCCACAAACCACCTTACTGTGTGTGGTGGCGATACTTCTTGTATCACTATTATTTCCTCCCTTTCCTGCTCCATTCGTAAAGTGTAGAGCAAAATTTGAACATCGGATTTTAACTGGTATTTCATACTGATTATTGCACTTCTCCAAAACCAGCTGTTCGTGCTACACACACATCATACATGTAAAAAAGAAACACAAAATTACTCAGCATCGGAAAAAATCAGACAAGCACAAGGTAGCAGAACAAGCACGGGAAAACATCAGACATGAGCACAGGCAGCAGAACAAGATTTGAACACATATAAAAATTATTTTCAATGCATAAAAGTTAATGTTGTTAATGGATAAGACTTAATGTAGTTCATTAAATATTAGTAAAAGGTTATACACAATCCACTTATCCACTTTTTTATAAAACTGCATGCGCACACGCACACGCACACGCACACGCACACGCACACACTAGTTTTTTACCTTTAGCATTACACAGTAGGCCGATTGATTGGCTGTGATATCATTCCACCATTCTTCAAACTTTTCTGGTTTCCATCTGCGCTGGTTACAAAAATCATACAATTCAAAGTGGTAAATCCATTCCGTGCCTCTTCTATTACTCTGTGAACAGCAACAAACAAATTATCATTGATGATAGAGAACAAAACTCAAATGGGCAATGATCACAAGAAATTGAGATAAGAGTGTGCCATCAGCGGTATACATGGCTGTAGATATGATTTTATGCAGCTGTTAAAGAGTTCTGATTTGTCTCTTGGGGAGATTTCACTGCTCAAAAACATGCTCTAGGACTACTGCTTCACAGTATATTCCCTCAAGAAGGTTGTTGTAAATAATCCACTGTAGTTCGAAAGGACCAAATTTTTTACAATATTACTATACAAGAAGAAAAAATTACATTTATTACTCCTAAGGTTAGCTTTAGCACAAAAGGGGATGCATAATGCTGGTCCATCACACAAGGTGGACAAAAGTGACATTACACCTTGTTGGTGTTGACAATACAGTGGAATTTTGATTTTAAGTTCTCCAATTTTACGTTTTCACGATTCTACACCATAAATTTAGAGCCCCTGTGAAAAACCCATAAGATCAATGCTAAAAATTCCCTGATTTTATGTTTCTTCCTATTCTTCTAAGTTCGTACTCGACATGTCACATGACTTCGTTCCATTTTCTTCCTATTGACATTTGATGTGACTAAACGAGTTATAAGTGGCACGGAAGACAAACGGTTTACATCATGGGTGGTGGCGGAGGTAAGGGAATCAGGCTGTTGTGGACAGGGGTGGGGGTGGGGACGAGAGAAGAAATGCTGACGTAATCCATGATTTGTATTGCCAACACAACTTGCAACATTTAGCTTCACCGTGCAATTATGATACAACTACTCCTAGGTTGCTGCAATAATGGAAAATGAAACATTGTCTCAAAATATGGTAGAAAACCCAAAGAGATTCTGGTTATATGTAAAGTACACCAGTGGCAAGAAACAGTCAATACCATCACTGCACGATAGCGATGAAAATGTTATCGTTGACGGTGCCACTAAAGTGGAGTTACTAAATACAGTTTTCCGTAATTCCTTCATGAAAGAAGACGAAGTAAATATTTCAGAATTCAAAACCATAACAGCTGTTGGCATAAGTGACATAAAAATAGATATCTTAGGTGTTGTGAAACAGCTCAGATCACTTAAGAAAGGCAAGTCTTCTGGTCGAGATGGTATACCAATCAGGCTCCTTTCAGAGTATGCAGACACAATAGCGCCTTTCTTAGCAATCGTATACAACCGCTCACTTGACGAAAGGTCTGTTCCTAAAGACTGGAAAGTAGCACAGGTCGTACCAATATTCAAGAAAGGAAATAGAAGTAACCCATTGAATTAAGACCCATATCACTGACCTCAATTTGCAGTAGGATTTTGGAGCATATACTGAACTCGAACATTATGAATCACCTTGAAGAAAATGACTTATTGATACATAACCAACACAGATTCAGAAAATGTCATTCTTGTGCAACACAGCTAGCTCTTTATTCAAATGAAGTAATGAGTGCTGTCAACAAGTGATCTCAGATAGATTCCATATTCCTAGATTTCCAGAAGGCTTTTGATACCGTTCCTCACAAGCAACTATAAATCAAATTGCATGCATATGGAGTATCATCTCAGTTGTGTGACTGGATTCGTGATTTCCATTCAGAGAGGTCACAGTTCGTAGTGACAGACGGTAAATCATCGAGTAGAACACAAGTGATATCTGGCATTCTGCAATGTAGTGCCATAGGCCCTCTGCTGTTCCTGATTTACATAAATGATCTAGGTGATAATCTGAGCAGCCCCCCTTAGATTGTTCACAGATGACGCTGTAATTTACCATCTAGTAAAATCATCAGACAATCAATTCCAGTTACAAAATGATCTAGAGAGAATATCTGTATGGTGCGAAAAGTGGCAACTGGCACTAAACACAGAAAAGTGTGAGGTCATCCCCATGGGTACTAAAAGAAATGTGATAAATTTTGGGTATACCATAAATCATATGAATCTAAGGGCTGTCAATTTGACTAAATACCTAGGAATTACAATTATGAACAACTTAAATTGGAAAGACTACATAGATAATATTGTGGGGAAGGAGAAACAAAGACTGCACTTTGTTGGCAGAACACTTAGAAGATGTGACAAACCCACTAAAGAGACAGCCTACATTACACTTGTCTGTCCTCTGCTGGAATATTGCTGTGTGGTGTGGGATCCTTACCAGGTAGGATTGACGGAGGACATCGAAAAAGTGCAAAGAAGGGCAGCTCGTTTCGTGTTATTGGGGGTGAGAGAGTCACTCATATGGTACACGAGTTGGGGTGGCAGTCACTGAAACAAAGGCAGTTTTCTTTGCGGCGAGATCTATTTATGAAATTTCAATCACCAACTTTCTCTTCAGAATGTGAAAATATTTTGTTGACACCCACCTACGTGAGAAGTAATGATCATAATAATACAATAAGAGAAATCAGAGCTCGAATGGAATGATTTAGGTGTTCCTTTTTTCCCACGTGCCATTCGAGAGTGGAATGATAGAGAAGTAGTATGAAAATGGTTCGATGAACCATCTACCAGGCACTTAAGTGTAGATGTAGATGTATATCTTGGGAGTGTCGTCTGTGTGGTTGTGTGTGTTAATGTGTGTAACTTTACTACAAAAAAAGAGCAAGATCTCTAAAGCTAGTGTGGATATGGCTTTCTTCTACATATTTCTATGTTCCACACATCAATCCACTATAGGTGAACAGTTGTCTTTCCTTTATTTTACATATCAATTAGAGTTTAAAGCTGATAAACACAGTAAAGTCTAAAAATGAAACTACCATGTTGCACTGAAGCTTTTCAAAAACAAAACAGCTTCCTTGAATGAAACACTATTAAGTGAAAAAATTGTAGCGTTGGTGAATACAGAAAAAAAAGAAGGGTGTACAACCGACAAACAGGTAGGCATGGACCAGTTTAGAGTACAAAAACTGTGCACTTAGTCCGAAACAAAGTATCGGAAATTATTTTCTAATAAGCACAAAAGTGCTTCAAATTATCAAAGCTGCAAGCTGCACCATCAATGTTTGTGAAAGAATGACAATAAATTAGTTAAATATGCATTTTAAAAGGAAATGAATGCAAAATAATAAAAGCTCAATAGAAGTGTTACACCGCAGGATAGTATTCCCGGCGGACACAAAAAATTCATTCAAGTTCTACCCTGAAAACTCCCGGAACCTGCCTCACCAATGATCCGTAGACTGCCAGCTGGGGGAAATACTGAGCGAGTTGTGGCAAACATGGAAGCTATCACAGCACTGGGGAGCAAATGAGCACTCGAGTCCGCAATAAAGCATAACAACATCAAGGAAGCCGGGAGGTACTGTCATACTAGTGACAAAGCAGAGTGTTGTAAGGAAGGCTTGGTACAATGAAAAAATAAGTATTCAGGTGCAGAACCAGCAAAAAAGAACCTCTGAAAGGTGAAGCTGCGAAAGTCTGAAGCCACTAGGAGAGCTGACGGTGAGGGGAAAACCAGGGCACATGATTTCCTAGCCATCCCCACTGCCACAGAGCATGCAGAGCGCACTGGAAGCACAAACATAAATATCCCACACTTCTTAGCAAATGGGTGATTGCTGATTGCCAGCAGCCCAGTGCATAGTCTCAAGCCCTTGTGTCAGTCCCAGCTATCCAGTGTGAGGGGAGGCTATGCAGGTCAACACTCGGCACACCTATGTGTCTTCAATTGTCTGCAGAACCACGAGTCCGGATGAAAGGATGCTGCTGCTGCTGCTGCCAGTTGCATTGCCAACTTTCAAGGCAATGCTGATGGGATGCAGAGGCTGCCATCACGCTGCAGGCCTGGAAGATTAACCTGCATGACCTGGACGCTGTCCGTCATACGCCTGTGAGAGGGGGCCTCTCCTACTGCTCATCCTGTTCCTGTGGCAAACATTAATGCTGATGGCTCCTGTCTCATAAAAGAGGGCTGAGAGCCAACACCTGTGAGCCAGCAAGTACTTCTGGTGAACGTGGGGCAAAGCTACCGAGTGCAAATCTTAGATGCCACCGAGAGCACTTTGAAGATCAATATGTAGAGCTGGAGGCCTCTGGAGTCCACATGTCAACAACCACCCTGTGACGCAACAGCTGCCAACTGAAGCTTCACTGCACTGGTAGTACTACAAATCGAGCCAATGCCAGCCTTACACTACTAACAACGCACTCCTCTGCCAGCCCGGCTGTGGCATGGCGCCTTGAAAGACAATTCTGTATTACTGCCTAACAAATGTGTTATTGCCAATTATGTTTTATTGGCACTGTCGAGCTTAACTAGGTCCTCACCACTACGTCCCACATGGCTCTCTCCTGACAACTGTAGGAGTCTGGGACCAGACTGCTATATCTGGTGACAGAAAGTGGCTGCCAATGGTAGAGACATCTACAGCTGGTGCCAAACCCTCACATTTAGGACAACAGCAGCTGACCGTTTATGCATCTCCAAAGTGAGGTCAACAGCTACAAGTTGAAGTTCGTTACAATGTGGTATGGTGAGTGACTGATATTCGCATGTTTTCTTGTTCTGTATTTTTTTTTATGGCCATGTTGAGCCATACAGACCTTCACAGCACATTAAAAGAGTCATTTGTTCGACCACAGGAACCTACAGACTGGTCTCAGTTCCACAGGAACTGTACTTGCAGCCAGTGAGGTATCTGTATTGTAAATTATGTAGGCATGACTTGCCATGTGTTCAAGTTGTGTCAGTTACCTGTAGTATGTGTAGAAGTTTTGGGCACTAAGCACATCAGTGCACAAAATCTCGATGGGCTATGATAAAGCATGGAGATTAAGTGTAGTATAACCACCCCACCCCCCTTTATTTCCCTGCCTATTGAGTGTGAAGTTCCCTTTTTTTCTGGAATAATGACAGATGGAGTTTGCACAAATGGCATACACATGAGCAGTGACTGACTGAAACGATGCAAGCTTTGAATGGGCAGATAGCATATTGTTACAAACTACAATGCAACAACAGAACAGGGGCAAGACAATGACGCATTTATGAGGAGAATAGACCATTGCGAACTCGTTGGGGACCAAGCACTCCTCGAGTCAGGAGAAAATAAAACCACGTTGAGTATATCCGCCATTTCATCCATCCCACAGCTGCTAACCTCACAGCGCCATTTTCGGGGAAAGCAACCGATGATGTATCTATTTTTATTAGTGATATAAAGGCTGCTGCCAAATTGGGAAAGAGGTCAGAAGAAATGTCCTTAAATACAGCTAGATTAAGGTTAGTGGGTGATCCAAAAACATACATCAAGCTCCGCAAGCCCTTCAGTAAGGCCTACAGGTTTGATGAATTGGCTAATAGCCTAATACAGCGCTATTGGGAGCAGAGCAGTGCAAGATTCTTTAGGAAGAAACTCAAATGACTATCGCAGAAGTGTGGCAAATCAGTGGAATCCTTCTCTGACTGTTTCTGCTGATACGTCAAGGAGGCTCAGAATGGAGAATCCGACTGACTTATCTGCTGCCATAAGGATTGCTGTGCAATTGGAGAAGATCGACACTGCTACACAGAGACAGGGTGATCGCAATGTTTTTTCTTCAGAAGTGGAGTTGTTTTAGATGTGGGCACAAGGGCCACATAGGGAAACAATGCTGTCTGCCCAAATGTTATGAATGTGAGTAGGTGGGTCATAAAGTGTGTGATTGTCAGAAGAAAGCACGTAACAAGCAATGTCCTGATAATAAGCTGTTAAACGGAAATGTGTTTGCCTCATCCGTCGGACAGCATTCCCAACAGAACACAAGACTGCAGAAATGTCTGCAGAGAGAGTGTTCTTGCCAGGCTGAGTAAACGGTAGGGAACATAAATTTCTGGTGGACACAGGGGCTAATGTGTCAGTCGTCAGTGTGGATCTCTCAGGCAGAGAGAGAATGCAGTCATCACGCTATAGGTTACATGGCGTAAGTGATAATGGCGTGAAGCCAATGGGAACAATGCTGTTCAGTTTTAACATGGGGAAATAAGTGTTTTTGAGAGCACGTAGAAGTACTGCCCCATGTTTGTGGGGGGTGTTCTGAAAACCTCGAACTGGACTTTCTTGCTAAATATCACACAAAAACAGACCTTTTGCAGTGTACAATTGAACTCTGTAGGTCATTGTTTCCACTAGGGGCAAAAGCTACAAGTGATACTTTTTCGCAAGGTTCACCAATCGTGAAGGTGGTACCTGATAAACTGCAGACACAGGTACTAAAGGTCAATGGTAATGCAAGATACGGGAAGTTGATCTAGATGAGCATAGAAACAGGCCTACCTAAGGATTTATTATATGTTGTTGAGCCATTGAAAACTAACGAAGAACTGGATAAGTCACACAGTTTTGTATGCAGAAGTATAGTACGTGCCCGTGATGTGGACAGAGATTTTATGGTTCCAGACAGTCTTGATGCTTTTGGCAGGGATGAAGTGAGTCTGCCAAAGGGTTTACTAATTGCTAATTTTGATGTTTTGGAGGAAAATGACATGGATTGGTCAAGTGAGGACCTCTACTGCAGGCAAACTATCAATGCATCTTCATTATGTGAGAAAATGCAACATTTACCGGGTAGTAATAGAGGAGCAATGGAAGCTTTGTTATTGCATTTCATGGATTTGTTTAATCCAAGTGGTCCATTACCAGCAATGCCACTACGCAACACAGAATACTAACAGGAAATAATGCCCCGATGTGCAAGAACCCATACGGAGTTCCAAAGTGCATGCAAGTGATAATGGAAGAATTTATTTTCCAGCAGCTAGCTGACAGTATTAGAGAGTATAGAGATAGTCCTTGGGGGCCACCCGTAATTTTAGACCTGAAAAGGTCATCAGATGAGACTAAAAATACAGATTTTGCTGGGATTACCTATACCTGAATGCACAAACTATCACCAATGCATATCCAATACCAAAGATAACAGAGACTCTCGACAACTTGGGTCAATATAACTGTTTCTACGCAATGTATTTAAAGAGCTGATATCACCAAATAGAAGTAGCACCACAGGACCAACCAAAGACAGCTTTTCCCGTCCTGGGAGGTCATTTCTAATGCCAATCAGACTCTAGAATGCAACCACCACCTTTAAGAGATTATTGGATGGCATACTTAGGGGACTGAAACCAAAACAATGTTTGATCTAGCTAGATGACAATAGTGTTTTCAAAGGACATGGAAGAACACATAATGGTTGGAGGTTTTCAAAAGACTGAGAACAGTATGACTAATACTAAGTATTCATGAACGTCATTCTGCAGCAACAGAAGTAAATTATCTTGGGCGTATACTTAGCAAGGAAGGTGTGAGAACAGATCCATGCTTGGTCTCAGCTGTTCAGAATTTTTTGCCACTGAAGACAGTTAAACAGTTGCAGAGTTTCAATGGTCACTATAATTATTATCGACGATTCATAAAGGACTCTGCTGAAACTGCTGGACCTTTGAACTGTTTCTTATGGAAAGGAGCAAAATTTGAATAGCCTACTGAATGCCAGACAGCGTTCAATACTTTAAGGTGAGCACTGACGTCAGACCCAGTTTTGATATTCCTAGTTCAAACAAGAATTTATTATTTTTTGTGATTCAAGTTATAGGGCTCTGAGGGTTGTCCTAGGACAGAATACAGATGGTAAAGAGTGTCCTGTAGCATACACATCCTGATAGTTGAACCAAGCAGAGGAAAATTATTCCACAACTGAGAAGGAGATGCTAGCAGTTAGTAATCTATGGTATTACATCCTTCCACTGTTATTTATACAGCCAAAAGTTTAAGGTAGTGACAAATCATGCTGCTCTCAAATGCTTATTAGGACTTAAGGACCCTTGCAGCAGATTAATAAGGTGGGCACTCCGTTTGAGTTATTTTGATTACGAGGTAATATACAAGCCAGGGAAACGGCACACTAATGCCGAAAGTTTGAGAAGAGAAATTGCAGTTCTACAAACACTAGTCAGGAGCATTGCTGAATGGTGAAAGGTCCAAGTTGATGATACTGACTGTCAACAATTCAAGCTGCAACTTCAGCTCGAGATGCACAATTGCTTCCTATGCAGCACAATGAAGTGCAGATTACAAGTGGTATTACCTGCAGCTTTCCAGACCAAAATCTTGGCACAAGCACATGACATATGTTGTCAGGCTATGACAGGCAAAGAACAACTGACAGACCAAGTGCCAACAAATTTTGATGGAAGACTAAAAAATGAGATGTCGAGCAGCATGTCAGGAACTACATACCTTGTGCACAATGAGTTGATCTTAGCCATCGACAGATTCCATTACAATGTCTAACAGAAGCATCTAAACCATTTGAAATTCTTGGGATAGACATTTTACACCCTTTTAATTAAACACCATAGTTGACAATTTCTGGCGTTATATAGCAGTGGTTGCAATTTCTGACCGAAAAGCAAGTACAGTCACTCAAGTGTTAGTAGACATTTGGTTGATCACATTTGGCATTCTCGAGCCATTAATTACAGACCAGGGCACCAATTTCATGTCAGATCTTCTGAAGCAATTGTATTGGTTGCTTTGAATTTGCAAGCAGCAAACAAGCCCCTTCCACCAAGAGCCAATGGGAGAACAGAGACAGTTTATCGCATGATTTCAAAGATGTTGAGCTATTATGTTAGCAGTAATCATGAGAATTGAGACATATATTTAAATTTTGTAACTGCTGCACACAAATTTAAAGTCCATACAGCTACCGGTCTTTCGCCATAAGTGGTAATATATGGGAGAAAAATGGCTTCACCTTTTGGAGCGATTAAGTCAAAGCTCAGATCTGACATCGAATCAACAAAAAAGTTTCCTAAGAAATTACAGTTTCCTAACAAAATTACAAAATATTTGGCAACATATTAATGGCACAAATACGAAAGCCTCAGAGCAACAAGAGGAGATAGGACAACACTTAGGGAGGTTACCACAGTACAGGGTTGGCCAATGGGTATTAATGACAAATCCATATACACCAAAAAGCAAAACAAAGAAATTCTTGACCAAATAGCATGGATCATACCTAGTAATGGAAATGATGTCACCTGTCAACGTTAAAATACAGATGTCAATGTAGACTTCAATTATTCATGTGGGACACATTAAACCTTTTAAAGAAGCTGTCAATACATTGCCACAGATACCAGCAGCATCTGTAGTACAGAATGTGAAACCCAGTGGAACGAAGAACAAACAGACAACTGATGACCAGAGTACATCTGAAATGGTCTTACGCCTCATCACTAGATAAGATCTGAGATTATTATTTGCCTACACTGCACTTTGTTTGTGCTAGTGTTGCTCATTAGGAATTCATCCAGTTGTATTTTGTTCTGTTTATAGTATTTTTAAAGTGTTTGTATATTTTTATTACCGAGGCAGCGATACAATGTTGTTTTTGTATACAGGATTATATTGTTGTCCAGGTAATCTCGCCTTTTCAAAGGAGGGGGAGATAGTGATAAAGGTCACTTTCTCTCAGGTCACATACCGAAATTGGTCAAGTTATGAACCAAATATGTTATTTATTTTTATTTGCACGTCAAGTTCCATAGGGCCAAATTGAGGAGCAAATCTACAAGGTCATGGAATGTGTCAGTACATGAAATCACAACATAAAAGTAATAACAGATAAAAATAAATGTTTATCAACCCGAAAAAAGTCAGTCCATAAGTTTAAGTAAACCAATCAACAATAACCATGAATCAGCTTAATTTGTCAAGGAACTCATCGACAGAATACAAGGAGCGACCCATGAGGAACCTCTTCAGTTTCAATTTGAAAGCCCGTGCATTACTGCTAAGATTTTTCAATTCTAGGGGTAGCTTATTGAAAATGGATGCAGCACTATACTGCACACCTTTCTGAACAAGAGTTAAAGAAGTCCAATCCAAATGCAGATTTGATTTCTGCTGAGTATCAACTGAGTGAAAGCTGCTTATTCTTGGGAATAAGCTAATTAACAAGAAATGACAGTAAGGAATATATATATTGAGAAGCCAATGTCAAAATACTGAGACTTGTGAACAGACGTTGACAAGAGGTTCATGAACTTACACCACTTATTGCCCACACTGCCCATTCCTAGCTAAAAATTTCCTTGTACAATGGGAAGAGTTACCCCAAAATTAATACCATATGACATAAGTGAATGAAAATAAGTAGACTAATTTTCATGTCTAGCAATCACTCACTTCATATACCGTTCGAATAGTAAAAATGGCAGCATTACGTCTTTGAACAAGATCCTGAATGTGGGCTTTCCACGACAGCTTACTATCTATCTGAACACCTAGAAATTTGAACTGTTCAGTTTCACTAATATATGCCCATTCTTTGAATTGCCCATTTTGTTGAACTGTGTGTTAGAAACTGTAAAAACTGAGACTTACTATGATTTAGCATTAGTTTATTTTCTACAAGCTATGAACTTATGTCATGTACTGAACTATTTGAAACTGAGCCATGGTTGCACACGACATCCTTTACTACCAAGCTGCCATCAGCAAACAGAAATATTTTCAGTTACCCATAATACTAGAGAACAATAATGGCCCCAACACTGATCCCTGGGGCACTCCCCACTTGAGTGGGACCCCACATCACAGCCATTTTCAACACTGCGAATAATAGCCTTTTCCCGTCTGCTGCTAAAGTAAGTGGTGAACCAATTGTGATCTACTCCCCGTATTCCATAATGGTTCAACTTCTGGAGCAATATTTTGTGATCAACACAATCAAGCGCCTTACTTAAATCAAAATATATGCCTAGCATTCAAAACCCTTTGTTTAACCCATCCAGCACCTCACAGAGAAAAGAGAAAATCGCATGTTCACTTGTTGAACGACTTCAAAAGCCAAACTGTACATTTGATAGCAAATCATGTGATATAATATGATCAATTATCCTTTCATACACAGCCTTTTCAATAATTTCAGCAAACACTGATGGCATAGAAATACGTCTAAAATTGTCTACATTTTCCCTTTCTTCCTTTTTATAAAGTGGCTTTACTACTGAGTACTTTAATCATTCAGGAATGACCATTCCTAAAGGAAAAATTACAAATATGGTTAAATACAGGGCTAACATGTGCAGCACAGTACTTAAATATTCTGCTAGGCACTCCATCTTCAGTGATTTAATTATTGATTCACTCTCCCCCTTGTGTGTATCACAGAGGGGTATTTCAGACATCAATCTTGGAAACGCATTTGACAAGAGTGTCATAGATTCCCTGTAGAAACTAAATTTTTATTTAATTAAGCAGCACTGCTCAGAAAATGATTGTTAAATACTGTATATATATTTGATTTATCCGTATCAGAAACATTTTTACTACGAACTGACTTTATCTCATCGACCTTGTGCTGTTGACCAGACACTTCCTTCACAACTGACCATAGGGTTTTAATTTTATCCTGTGAATTAGCTATTCTATTTGCATACTACATACTCTTTCCCTTCCTGATAACATTTTAAGCACCTTACAGTACTGTTCGTAATAGGCTACTGCAGCCTGATTGTGACTACTTCTTACATTTTGATATAATGTCCGCTTTGTTCTACATGATATCCTTATCGCGTTAGTCAGCCACCCAGGCTGCCTTTTACTGCTAGTACCCCATTTATAACATTCTAATGGAAATCAACTCTCAAAGAACATGAGAAATGTGTTATATTTGACATCTATGTTATCAGCACTATAAACATCCTGCCACTCTTGTTCCTTGATGAGGTTTAAAAAACACTCTATTGTTGTTGGATTAGATTAGATTAGATTCAGTTTTCGTTCCATAGCCCCAAAAAATGAGATGATTCTCGTGGGTGTTGATCATGTCAGAAAGTATGACATAAAAACATAAAACATTTGAATATAATACTTACTACCCTGACCATTTGTCAGGAGATAGTCAAAAATAAGCTAATACAATGCAGTAAACTGGGGCAGCTAATATTTACAGAATTAACACACTGTCAGAATGAAACACTGTTATCCACTATTAATAAATTCATCATACGCAAAATACCTAATCTTGACTGTTGTGACCAAGTGTTTTCAAAACTGAAATCTAACATTTTTACTTAAGCTGACTTAAGAGTCTCTGTTAAGATATTCACCTATGGAGTAGGAGGAGTTACCCATCAAAAAGTCTCTCAAACTCTGTTAAAACTGTGCTTTATCTGAAACCAAGTTTTTTAATGGTTGCTGGCAATTTATAAAAAATTGTGTGTTCCTGAATATTGGACCCCTTTTTGGACCAAGGTAAGTGATTTTAGGCCTTTATATAGATTCTTCTTATTCCTAGTATTCATACTGTGTACTGAGCTATTGGCTGGAAATAGAGATGTATTACTTGCAACAAATTTCACTAAGGAATAAATATACTGAGAAGCAGTTATTAGAATACAAAGTTCCTTGAACAGGTTTCAACAAGATGTTCTTGAATTTACACCACAAAAGATTCTAATCACACACTTTTGCTCCCTAAAAACTTTTTCTCGGTTTGATGAGTTGCCCCAGAAGATGATCCCATACGAAATAATAAAATGAAAGTAAGCACAGTATGGAAGTTTTTTAATATTTATATCCCCTACATCTGACATCATTCTCATGGCAAATACAGACTTGTTTAGGCACTTAAGTAATTCTGTGGTCTGTCCTTCCCAACTGAATTTATTATCGAGTTGTAATCCCAGAAATTGAACACTGTCAACCTCTTTGATCTGCGTGTCTTCATATGTTATACTCATGCTGGAAGGAAATCTCTTACAGGTTCTGAACTGCACATAGTGGGTCTTCTCAAAGTTTAATGACTAAGAATTAGCTTTAAACCACTTATTAATGTCAGTGAAAATTTGATTTGCAGCTATTTCTAAATCTGTACTTGACTTGCCACTTATTGCAATGTTTGTAACATCTGAAAACAAAACAAACCTAGCATCTGGCAATGTAACAGACGAGAGGTCATTAATATTAATAATAAAAAGCAATGGACCCAAAATGGAACCTTGAGGAACACCAAATGTAATTAATTCCCAGTCAGATGACGACTGACTACTTAATGCACAGGTATTTCACAACAACACCATTTCTACATCTACATATCTACATATATACTCTGCTAGCCACCAAGCGGTGTGTGGCGGAGTGCACAATTCGTGCCAAATTTATATTTCCCCCCCTCTGTTCCACTCGCGGATCGCTCAATGGAAAAACGACTGTCTGAAAGCCTCAGTACAAGCTCTTATTTCCCTTACCTTTGAATGGTGATCATTACGTCATTTGAAAGTTGGTGGTAATAATATATGGAAGATTGGATTTCGGAATTTAGTGTGCAGCCCCTTCTATTTAGCGCATCGTCGATCTGCAAGTGTGTCCCACTTCAAACTTTCTATGAGATTTGTAACGCTCTCGCAATGGCTAAATGTACCAGTCAGTCAGGAATCTTGCCACTCTTCTTTGGACCTTCTCAATCTCTTGAATGAGACCCAACTGGCAAAGGTCCCATACAGACGAACAATACTCCAAGACTGGATGAACTAACGTATTGTAAGCTATTTCCTTTGTTGAAGGACTGCATCGATTCAGGATTCTACCAATAAACCACAATCTAGAGTTTGCCGTACCCGTTACTTGTGTAATCTGATCATTCCATTTGAGATCATTTCAAATAGTCACACCCAGATACTTTACTGATGTTACCACTTCCAAAGACTGATGATTTATTTTGTGCTCATACATTAGTGGGGATTTTTGCCTTGTTATACGCAGTAGGTTACACTTACTAATATTAAGAGATAACCGCCAGTCATTACACCACACATTTATTTTCTGCAAATCCTCATTGATTTCTTCACAACTTTTGTGTGATACTACTTTCCTGTAGACTACAGCATCATCAGCAAACAGTCCAAGGCCGCTGTCAACACCATCAACCAAATTGTTTATGTAAATCATAAAAAGCAGAGGACCTATTATGCTGCCCTGGGGCACACCTGAAGTTACTCTTGTTTCTGTTGAAGTTACCCCGTTCAGGACGACATACTGCACTCAGTCTGTTAGAAAACTTTCTATACAACCGCATATGTCATTGGATAGACCGTAAGCGTGCAGTTTTTGTAGCAAGCGACAGTGCGGAACTGAGTCAAATGCCTTTCGAAAGTCGAGAAATATGGCATCAACCTGGGAGGCGGTATCTAGAGGCTGTTGTATACCACGCACAAAGAGGGCCAGCTGTGTCTCGCATGACTGCTGTTTCCTAAAACCATGCTGGTTTCTGCAGATGAGCTTCTCAGAGTCTAGAAAGGTCATTATGTCTGAATTCAAAATATTTTCTATGATTCTACAACAAATCAACGTCAGTGAAATTGGCCGGTAATTATGTGCATCCGATTTTCTACCCTTTTTATAGATTGCTAAGACCTGGGCTTTCTTCCAGTCCCGTGGAACTTTCCACCGTTCCAATGATCTCTGATAATAGATGACTGATAAGAATGGTGCTATATTTGTAGCATAGTCAACATAAAATCTTACGGGGATACCGTCTGGGCCAGATGCCTTTCTGGCGTCTAAAGATCTTAGCTGTTTTACAATCCCAGATACACTAAACACTATGTCAGCCATCCTTTCGTTTGTTCGGCGAAAGAGGGAATGGTGCTGCAGTCGTCTATCGTAAACGAGTTTTTGAAAGCTAGGTTTAGAATTTCGGCCTTCTGTTTATCATCAGTTACATTACCTGTACTGTCAGCAAGAGAAGGTATTGAAGTATTTGTAGCGTTCATAGATTTTACGTACGACCAAAATTTTTTGGGGTTATTTTTAGAATCTGCAGATAAAATATTGCTTTCAAATTCGTTAAAAGAGTCTCTCATTGTACTTCTGACAACTGCTTTCATTTCGCATAATTTCTGTTTGTTAGCGGGGCAGTGACTACGTTTAAAACAACTGTGCAAAATTTTCAGCAACTTCCTAATATGTTTGTTGTACCAAGGTGGATCCTTTCCCTCCCCTATACTTTTGCTAGGCACACACTTCTCTAACACATGGTGCTAGGTTAACTTCCTCAAAAAGATCAGGTCTGTTTGTCGCCAAGATATCTAAAATGTTCCCATCTCGAGTTGGTTTTCTAACCAATTGCTCAAAGTTGTATGTTGAGAGTGCTCCTAGGATAACTTCACACGAATCTTTGCTTCTGCCCCCTGTGATAAACGTGTAATTTTCCCAGTCAATGGGTTCTAGATTAAAGTCTCCACCTATAACTAATGGATAATTTGGGTATTTGCTTCCTATGTACTCAAGACTGTCACTGAAACATTCTACGACGTTTGTTGTGGATGCTGGTGGTCTATAAAAACATCCTAATACAATGGTCAGTCCTTGTCTGATTGACAGCTTTATCCAGACTATTTCACAGTCCGACGCAGTAGTGATCTCAACTGCGTTTAAACAGCTTTTAACTGCAATGAACACACCACCTCCCATAGCATCAGTCCTATCCTTCCTAAACATTGTCCAATCAGAGTTCAAAATTTCACTGCTTTTTATGTCCGGTTTCAACCAGCTTTCGGTACCTAATACAATATTGGCATTGCTACTGTTTATTTCGGAGATTAACTCTGGGATCTTGCTACAGACACTTCAACAATTTACTAACATGAGATTAAGCATATTTAAATCCTTTGGGATGACCTGTTTAGGCAAACTAACAATTTTTACAGTTGGCACACGCACATCAGTGTCATGAACTGGTAATTTTTCGGGCCAGCGGTTTATTTCCCATGGGGAGGAACCTAATCTAAAAAAACCCCATGTGCACGACACAAGTACTGTGCTACACATGTAGCTGCTTCCTGTGTGTAGTGCTCCCCTGATCTATCGAGGGGCGTCCAACAACCTTCCACCCCATAGCGTAGGTCAAGGAATCTACAACCATTTTCATCACAGAGTTGACGTAGCCTCTGGTTTAGATTCTCCACTCCACTCCAAACCAGAGAACCCCGGTCCACCCTGGGTACGATGCTGCAGATCGTCAGCTTGGCTTCCACTCCTCAAGAGATGGAGGCTGCCTTCACCAATTTAGCCAGCTGCCGAAAGGACCCAAGGATTTCCTTGGAACCCCGATGACAGGCATCACTGGTGCCGACATGGGCAACAATCTGCAGCAGGCTGCACCCTGCATGCTCGATAGCCGCCGGAAGAGCCTCTTCCACATCCTGGACAAGGCCACCTGGCAAGCACACTGAATGAACATTGGACTTCTTCCCCACCCTAGCCGCTATGTTCCTGAGGGGCTCCATGACGCATCTAACATTGGAGCTGCCAATAACTAACAAACCCCTACCCCCATCTGCCTGTCCAGACCTTGCTGAAGGAGCAGCCACTATTCTGTCAGAAGGTGCAGTCTCATCCGGCTCAGCCTCCCCCCCCCTCCCCCCCTCCCAGCATCACATAGCACACTGAATCTATTAGCAAAGTGCATGGGATTTGGCAGGAGCCTGCTTCCCCCGTGCAGCCTTCGTCTTGAGGCTCAAGACATCGACACAGTCTGCCACCCACACTGAGGTGAGATTGGGCCAGCCAGCTCAGTTGCACCTGAGGTCGGCTCAGTGACAAGAGAGCTGTGACATCCCCCCCTGCACATCCTGTACAGCAGAGGCTGCCCCATGCACCCCATCCTCACCGCACCTCAAGGTGGCACTCTTGTTGACTGTGGCCAACAAAGCTTCCAGCTGCGTTTGGACTTTGGCCAACTCCCCTCCATCTGCACACAACAGACACAGTCCCTATCCATCTAGCTAATAACTGAATTACTATAAAAATACTTAAGGAAACCTACTGTCACATAAGGTTAACAGCTACACTCTAGTTGGCAGAAAGGACACTCAATAATGAATATAAAAATTTATGGTAGGAGCGAGATCTGGTGCTTATTTTCCTGCTAGGGGCTATTTAGTGAATACTAAAGAATAAGACAGTGACCTACAGTAAACTGCCAGGGGCTATCTAGTGAATATTATAAATGAATTAAATGACCTCCGGTAAGCTGCACTTACTGATTATCCCTCGTATTTGTAATTTAAACAAGCATTTACGTGCACGCGAAAGTGACACAATAAAGCTATAAAAAATGCTACCTTAAATGTACCGAGTCTAAATGACACTAATAAACATAAACACTGGGTATTGTACACTGACAGATGCAGGTACAAAACAAAACCTTTAGCTAACAATAAGAGTGTAGAATGTGAAGCACAAATACGAATTCTACTTATAGGAACCAATGGGCTTGCAGTACACGATCACTAAAGCCCACAACAAGTTCGACAGATAAGGCTCAAACCATTTCGCAGTATTGCTGGTGACACCGTAATATTCTAATTTACTTAGGAGAATGCTTTCCTACATAGTTTGTAATTATATGTGACATTTGTTTGAGTACAAAATCCTTTTAGTGTTAAAATTTGTGTATCATGGTCTAAAAGATCCTTCATCCTTTTACTAACAGAATTGAAGAATCAATAAAAGTACTGTCTATAGCTGTGCTGCTGTTCCCCTACACCCTAGTTGGAAAAAACACAATCTGCATCAGATCATATGAATTTAGGAGATCTACCAATATCCTTTTTCTTGCACCATCATATACAAAATTTATATTGAAGTCACCACATGGAACTATTTCTGGTACTTCCTATAAAGTGAATCAAGAACCCTCTATAGCATGAGCAGAAATGCTCTGAAGTCAGAGTTACGGGACCTATAAACAACAACAATAAGAAGTTTAGTTTTACTAAATTCAACTGCCCCTGCACAACATTCAAATATCTGTTCAGTGCAGTGCCATGATACGTGTATGGACTCAAATGGAATACTGTTTTTCACGTTCATGGTTCATGGGCAGCTGAGAGCTGCCCCAAGCGAGCCAGCAAGTACTTCAGGTGGACTCAGAGTGAGACTCCCGAGTGCAAATCTTCAACATCACGAGCGCACTCTGGAGATCGATACACAGAGCTAGATGCTGCCGCAGTCCACTGGTCGATGAATGTCCCGTGACAACAGTTGGCAACTGCCACTTCACTGCACTGCAAGTCGGACCCACACCAGCCTTCCAGTGCTGATGACACACCGCTTTACTGGGCCAGCTGTGGTGCGATGTTTTGGAAGATGATCGTGTATTACTGCCTAATAAATATGTTATTACCAATCATCATTCTCGGTGCTCTTGAGTGGGACTAGGTCCTCACCACTACATCTCACCCTACATTTGATGACTGTAGTAGTGTAGGTCCAGACTCGTATAGGAGTTTTAAATTACAGTATAAACAATAAAAGGATTTTGTCTGTGGGAGGAAAAAATTCAATCCTTAGCTGCACTGAAGAAGCAGACATCAATGAAACAAATAAACTGATCCAAAAGACTAAAACATGTTTACAACTTCATGACTGATTACAAGCAGTATTAGATACTTCATATCAGTGTGTGACAAATACTTAGATGGAATGAACACAATGTCAGATCAGCATAATACACTAGAAGCAATTTTTTTTATATTCTAGTCAGTGTTTCACAAGAAATTGCTTTTAACAGGGTGGCTTACATTGAAAATGCTTAGGATCTGTGTTTATTCAGTAACATGTTTGTTGGCATGTGGAAAATTATGAACAGCAATAGAAACTGTTGGTGTGAGAGGAATGACTAGCTGCCTACACAGAAGTAATCTGAGCCAATAGCACGTTTCCTATGTATTGTAACACAAATAGGTTAACTACAAAATTGCCAACAGGCCAAAATGGATGATATACAAATTTTTCTGCAAGGAAAAAGAATACTATTGCATTTTCCAGGCCTTATATTAGTTTACAGAAGAGTACATCAAAATCATGAGAATACTAGTAAATTCTTCTGCACTCAATAGCTCTTACAGGAGTGACAGAATGCAAGGAGACTACTGCATACGTATGAAAAATTCTGTTACATGCAAACGAAAATATGGATTTAATTTAACAGAAGAATACTTGTTGAAATAAGAATAAAAAGGTGTAAATCCGGAACCCTTGAAAAACTAACTTCGTGACAAACTTCTTGCAAATCCTTTTAAAACATCATAACATGAAATGTATTTTTTATAATAGTTTCACAATCAGATGTTTGTATGAATAGCCAACTACGTAATGTAAGCCCCTTTGGTTTTAATCAGTATCAATGTGAGATTCTAACTAAATTTAAATTAATGACAGGAGATTTATAAACAGAGGTATTGCATTTGAAGATAAAAATGGATGGAATGCAATAACCACCAGAGTAATTAAAGAAGTGCCAAAGATGTTATCAGCATCCCAAACTACAACAATTAATTACTCAAATGAATGAATTGTTCACCAGGGCAATAAAAGCACTGTCTAAGATAATAGTAGAAAACCCGACTATAACAATTAATCATTTGACTACGTAATCTCCCCAGAGGTTCTAAAGCAGATTGTTCCAACTCTCCCACATGGACAGTGGGTGACCACAATCACCCACAGACCCCACCAGGTAGGTACAGCTGGTCAGCTGCTTCTCATGCAACCCTATTGCACTATGTTCACACCTTGTTCCATAGTTTGCACATGACATCTGTCACTGATATAATGAGCCATTTGAATAACTTAAATATGACACTTTAAGGGAATAATTTACGATTATTAACATGGGCAAAAAATTAATGTGTTTATGTAAAAGCTCCTTCTATTTGAAAGGCAGCTTCTTATAGAAAAGTTGACTTATTTTAAATAACTCATTGCCATAGTTTCTTCCAAATACACATTTAATGGATTATCACAAAAACACTCTACAGCTTTGTCAAAGTTCTGAGGGGGTGCACACAGACAGTCTTGTGAAGTACTTTTGAACACTATTTCTGAAAACTGTCTTGAGCAGCTAGTTTGACAGCCCACATGTAATGAAAATGTCTTAGACATTGTAGCTACAAACAGGCCAAATCTTATCAATGGCATCAGTATAGAGATGGAGATTTGTGATCATGATATCATAACAACTATGGGTATGGAAGTTAATAAATTAATCAAGAAGGCTAAGAGAGTGTTTCCTCTAGAAGGAGCAGATAAGCAGTTGTTAGCATCTCACTTAGATGATGAATTGCAATCATTTAGTTTCAGTATGATGGACATAGAGGAATTATGGACAAAGTTTAAGCAGATTGTAAATTGTGCTCTAGACAAGTTTGTGCGTAGTAATTGGATTAAGGACAGAAAAGACCCTCAAGGTTCAGCAACAAAATTCAGAAAATGCTGCAGAAGCAAAGGATGTTCCACACTCAATTCAAACCAGAGTGTGCAGGTGATAAGTAAAAATTAAAAGAGATTCACACATCTGTGAAAAGATCTCTAAGCGAAGCATACAACTACCACTGTTACATCTTAACAAAAGATCTGACTGAGAAACTGAGAAAATTCTGGTCCTATGCAAAATCGCTAAGCGGGTCTAAGGCTTCTATTCAGTCACTCGTTGACCAGTCTGGTGTGACAGTTGAAGATAGCAAAAAAAAAAGAGGCCAAAGTTTTAAATTTCATATTCAAGAAATCATTCACACGGGAAAATTGTACAAACATACTGTCATTTGATAATTGCACAGAGTCCCATATGGACAACATCGTACTAAGCATCCCTGGCATGGAGAAACAACTTGAAGAGTTGAAAGCAAATTAGTCACCAGGTCCTGATGGAAAACCAATTAGGTTTTACAAAGAGTACTCTACAGCACTGGCCCCTTACTTAGCTTACAATTACCATGATTCTCTCACCCAGACCACGATCTGAAGTGATTGTAAAAAATGCACAGAAGGAAATAAGAAGAGTACAAGAATGGACCTGCAAAATTACAGACCAATATCCCCAACATTGGTTTGCTGTGGAATTCTGGGCTTATGTCCATGAATCAGCATGGTTTTAGAAAGTATCAATCATGTGAAACTCAGCTTCCCCTTTTCTCACTTGATATACTGTGAACTATGGATGAAAGCCACTAGGCACCTCCCATATTTCTACATTTCTGAAAAGCATTTGACACAGTATCCTTTAATCTGAGCTGGTGCAGATCCCAAGCAATACTCAAGAATAGGTCACACCAACATCCTATATGCATTCTCCTTTACAAAAGAACCACACATGCCTTCCCTACCACAATCCTTACACACTCATTCCATTTCATATTGCTTTGCAGTGTTACACCCAGATATTTAAAGGGCAGTCGTCACCCTGCCTGTGCACAGTTGAGATAGTTACCAACCGTGCACAGGCTGGTGTAAATTGCACTGAAGATGACCCCATCACCAGTTGAAACCGGTTGGTGAGAAAATAAATAATGCGATTGTGACTGTCATTTTGAATAATTGATTATAAGTAAACCAATCACTGTTATCTCCACGCAACTATGTTGTCTAAAAATTTCAGACATGCTCCACAAAAGTGTGTTAGGACCCTTCTTGTTTATATTGCGCATTAACGACCCAACAGACAATATTAACAGTAACCTTTGAGGGCACTGTCCAATACAACTGAACACCAAAGCTTTAAAAGACAGATGCAGTTGTGCACACGTACCTTTGTGTGATGGGAACGGGACTGAGTGCTCGAGTATTTGACAGATGGGGGAAGCCGTGCCAGCCATGCTGAGCTGGACTCTGGGTTGAGCCACACCTAGGACATTGTGTTCGCCAGGGGAAGATGACACGGCTGTCACTTGGCCCAGCAGACTACAGATTTCACACTCCACGATTAGCTGACAGCAAAATATGAGAAATGACACAGCTTCAGATAAGGCAGCATGTGAACTCCCGTTTTGGTGCAGCATCTGGGAAAACCAGGCACACCTGGCCCATAGAGTGGAACACAAAAGGGGTTATCTTCCATGATGGAAATGAGTGACCACAGTACCCACTAAATAAACCTAAATTCAATAAAAACTGGTCCAAGACAATTACAGGAAAATCAACAGCACCTTTAAAAAGAGAAAAGTATGTCAAACGAGTGTGTGAAAAAGCACCATACCATCAAAACCAGTAGTTTTTAAGTTATTCATTATCAAACTTTTTACAAATAATATTAATTTCAGCAATTGCTTGGGTGAGCTTTATAAATTTAGTGTCAATGGATAGGGCATGTGGAACTGTATCAGAACATACTATTAAATTTCTTGTAAATAATATATATTTACACTACACGCTGGAATACATATTCCAAGCATAAAAAGTCAATTCTACACAAAATACACTGCTGGGGGAAGAAAATTAGCGTACCTGGAAAGACGACATTGATTTTGATCTGATGGCAGCACATGCCTCCTGGGGGGATAGTAGATTTACTGATATGGTTCCCGTGCCATCCTCCAACAGACAGCATAGTAGCATAGCTACCAGAGCACCCTCTGTGTCTACCCTTCAATAGGTAATGTTCACAGCCAGAGGGTGCAGTGTGATGGAAATGGGTGAAGCAAGTTGGTAACCAGGCCACAGAGATCCACTTGTGCTTCCTAAACCCAACTGAACAAGATGGAATGGGAGGTTCTGGATGTCCACGCAGCATGGATGCCTACCAGTACTGTCATAAGGGCAGCAGTGGCAGATTGTACACCTACCACAGCACGGATAAGACGGCTTGTGAGCCCAGACATGTGAACACGAACTGTTGTGAACTCATTATTAGTAGTAGGACTAAAGGTATGCATACCTCTAGCCCACCTTCCAATCGTGCCACAATATCCACGTGCATGACTTGGCTGGTGCTGTCAGAGGACACTTTGAATATGAAATTGTGCACCATGGTCTTCAGCAATGAACACAGATTCTGCCTGTATGCAAGTGACGGTTGCTTGTGTGTACGATGTAGACACGGTGAGTGGAGTCGTAGAGTGCATTCATCCGAGACATACTGGCTCCACCCCAGACCCATTCTTTTGCTGTTCTTGCAACGAGAAGGTGATGTGTTGGTACAACAGGATAATGCTCACCCACACTACCCGTGAGACTCAATGTGTTCTGCAATATGTGCAGCAATTTGCCTGGCCAGCACAATCTCCAGACTTGCCTCCAGTCAAGCATGTGTGGGATATGATGGGATGAGAAGTGACTCAGGCAACACGTTAACCAACAGTTCTTACAGAACCACATGAACAGGTCGATCAGGTGTGGCATAATGTATCGCATAACAGTATTCGCCATCTGTACAATCCCATGGAGGCTACACAATGAACTATTATGGTTCTTTCGGCAAGGGTCAATACCAGGTACCTCAGAACCACTTGTGCTAGTGATCTGTAAATGTAATCATTTCATATATTCACTGTTTTAACAATAAATCTTGAGTGAATTGGAAACATCTAAAAAGGTGTAACAATTTTTTTCCAGCACTGTTGTTTAACGAACAATGAAAATAGTGCCAGCATATTAATTTAGACTTGACATGTAGGTGTATTTATTTCTATTTGTTTTTTATTTTCTAACAGAAACATAACCTAAAGTAACTATTACACTGACAAAACTTGAATTATTAAGTAAAATAATGGACTCGGCAAAAAATTAAGGACAGCACAAGAAAGCTGAGAAAATTTCCATTTAATATGATGTATTGCACATATGTATAGAGTAAGATAAACAGATGTTAAGTATGTATCGTAAATGCATGAGGGCGAGATTTCCTAACAGCAATGCAAGGGCATAAAAGGGCAGTTGCCATTTAGCTTGCGATACTAAAAAAAAATCTTCAGGCATATAGTAGTGGGGGCATGTCAAGATTCAGTGGGTTAGCAAGTGACCACACACACACACACACACACACACACACACACACACACACACACACAAAAGAATAAGAAGAAGAGCGAGCCTTTTGAACTTGTGATTAACATTGCGTGGTTAGTGTGGAACTTTACATTTGAACACATGTAGCGGAACAAAGAACAATTATCAGTAGTTTACCAAAAGCAATCATTGGTTGACGAGGTATACAGCTCTGGTTTATTCATTAACAAGCTTCAGTTCTCTCGTTATGTTTATTCAACTAATAAAAAGAATCAATAAACATTGTATATCAAAACTTTACAGAGTTGTAAACATTATTTCTCACTGTGGAGTAAAACCCTGCTTGCATTTTATCAATTTATTGAACGACAGTGTGACTATTTATCAGGATATTGTGAGAAGTGCACTGGTTGTTTCCTAGATGTTCATAAAAAAAAGGGACCACATATTTCGAAACACAGTAACAGTTAAACCAATATTTATGATTTTCTTTCATTACTACAATTTCTTTAGTATCTTTTTTGTTGATGATGCAGTTATGTGTAGTGAAATACTATCCCAAAAAAAGCTGCACAATAGCCAGTCAGAATCCTGATAATATTTCAAAGAGGTGCAAATACTGGCAGTTTGTCTTACAGTTCAGAAATAAAATTGTACATCGCGTAACATTACTCAAACATGTGGGATCTACACCAAACAACAGTATTAACTTGATCACTGGGATCACTGAATATATGCAAAAATAAGGGCAGCCCAAATGGTTGCAGGTTCGTTTGACTCTCCCATGAGTATTACAAAATGTTAACAAACATAAATTCGCAGATGATTTTAGATTGATGCCAATTTCCCACAAAAGCTTACTTACAAGATTTCAAAAATCGATATTAAGTGAAGAATCTAAAGAGACTCTTCATTCCCCAATGTATCACACCCATAGGGATCATGAGGACAAAATCAAACTAATTACAACACACACACACACACACACACACACACACACAGGCATTTAAATAGTCATTCTCATTCTTGCCACACTCCATACACAACAAGAAGGGGAAGAAATGCCAACATGTGGTCCATTTCAGCTGATAAAACCGCAACAGCTGCAAGAAATTTATTTAGTTATCACTCAGGCACAACTAGTTTTGTGACCATAAAGTCACATCTTCAGGTGAAGAACAGGTGAACTTATATAAGATACAGAGTTTACAATTAAAACTTACCTTAGCTCAACTATATCAAAGTGCTGCAGTTTCAATTGCTATTTGAGGACTATGGACCTTAAATTTTTATTAGATCTCCATGAGAGAAAATAATAGACATCCCCTACCTTCCTCTTTGAAACTGGCAAATAAAATACACAGCCGTCATCAATAAAATGACAGAGGGCATGAGGCTACTGAGCACGCAGATCATGTGCACAGAGACTGCCCAGGTATTCATATGTGAAATGGGAGGACCAACATAGCAATCCGGTGGCCACAAACACATGTAATCAATAGTAGGACCGAACAAAATTGAGAAACTAACTGCATAACAGCACAAGAAGATAGGGGAATATCTGTACAGAAGCAAAATCTGGAATCACTGTCACGAAAAACAGTATAATTGATGAGTAGTATAAAGTATCTCAACACATTTACAGTAGCATATGTAATTTCATTTATGTGTGAACTACGAGGGTTGTTTTTTAAGTAAGGGCCATTCGCGCGTATAGTCCCGTAGTTTGTGCGGACGCCGCAACAAGCCACCGCGCCACTTGCCGGCATCCTTCCCATTCACACTGATGCAAGTTGCCACTCTGTAGCTGACGTGTACGCATCGCTGTGCTACTGTATAATGTTTACGATTATTGAATCACCCGCCGCGTGTGAGATACGGTCAGTGATACGTTTTTTGACCGCGAGAAGCCTATCAGCTGCAGAAATTCATCGTCAGTTAACAGAAGTTTATGGCTTGAATGCAATGAGTGAAGGTAAAGTGCGTCAATGGGTTAGAGAGTTTAAAAATGGCCGTCAAAACGTCCATGACGAAAAACGCTCAGGCCGGCCCTCTGTGATCACTGATGATTTGGTGGCTGCAGTCAAAACAAAGATTCGTGAGGACAGAAGATTCACAATTTCCACTCTTTCTTTGGAATTTCCACTAGTTTCAAGATCGGTTTTGTACAAAATTGTGTCTGAAAACCTAAACTTTAAGAAACTGTGTTCTCGGTGGGTACCCAGACTCCTCACAGAGGACCACAAAGGGAAGAGATTTGCCACTTCATTTGACTTTTTGATTCGTTACGAGGAAGAAGGGGATGACATGTTGAGTCAAATTGTCACTGGAGATGAAACCTGGGTATCCCAAATCACTCCCGAAAGCAAGCGACAATCGATGGAATGGCGACACACAACCTCACCCGTCAAGGTCAAAGCCAAACAGACGCTGTCAAAGCGCAAGATTATGGCAACTGTGTTCTGGGACTGGCGCGGTGTTTTGCTAGTGGACTTCATGCCACGAGGAACGACAATCAACTCAGATGCCTACTGTGCAACTCTAAAGAAGCTCCGCAGAGCAATTCAAAACAAAAGGCGCGGCATGCTGACAAAAGGAGTTTTGCTCCTGCACGATAACACTAGGCCTCACACCTCTCAAAAGACTCGGGATTTGATTGATTCTTTTGGCTGGCAAGTTTTGGACCATGCACCATACAGCCCCGACCTTTCTCCTAGCGATTTTCACCTTTTCCAGTACCTGAAACACCATCTTGGCGGGCAGTGCTTCAATGACGACGATGAAGTGAAAGCGGCCGTGAACTATTGGCTATCGGAGCAGGCAGCCGAATTCTTTGAAGAGGGAATTAAAAACTTAGTTGTACGGTATGACAAGTGCTTAAATAAACAAGACAACTATGTAGTAAAATAGGTAAAAGTGTGCAGAATCAGAAAATAAAAGTTGTTTTTACAAAAGTATTTGTATCTTTTTTTAAAAATAAAACGGCCCTTACTTAAAAAACAACCCTCGTAATCCACCACCTTTGAGTAAAGAAGTAAAAAGTAAAATATGAAAGCAAACCGTTTACGGAAAATTGGTAAAAGGTCTTAAAGAGGCATAGGTGTGTTCAACTTGGAAACATGTCTTAAAAACTGTGGTAAAATTAACGAAAATTGAGGAGAACTATAACACCGTCCTCACACCCAGCATATCGTTGCACAATCGTCAGGTGACAATTTTCAGCTATATTTTTGTGTGTGTATATATATATATATATATATATATATATATATATATATCCACCCCCCCACCCCCCAGCAAGAAATAGATGCTGCATATCGCCAAATTGCGAGTTTATTTACAGTCAAACGTATTGGCACTTACATTCTGTCTCGAAAAAGTGCATCTAAATTTTGGGATCAGCAAAACATGTCAGCACATACATTCATTTGGCTCTTTACTTTATGATGTAAATTTAGAACTGTGTTTTAACCCAGGAGAGACCACACTCTGCTTCTTTTGCATAATATTGTTTTCCTGCACTTGTGTGCTATTTTCCTGTGTACCAAAAATGAAGTGCATATCGGCAGACTTAAGGTCACATTTGCCTTTGGGTAAAATGGTAGATATGGTCATAATCATCACATATTATAAGTTTCATAATTCAACAGGACTGGGTGAGATTCAGAGCTGATTTATCATGTTACATAATGCTTGATAAGACACTAAAGTCAATAATATAATTTTCTCCTTTCCAGAAAATTTCGAAAAGGGGATAAATTACGTAAATCTCCATTCCTGACAAATCAGCAATTCCATACTGATTTATCTGTATATCTGGGCAAAGATTTTGTGATGTTAATGAATATGCATCAGGAAGAAATAAATTAACTCACTGTTGATTCTAATGATAAGGAACCTAGGCTATCTGAGAGGGGAAATGGAATTGAAAAGGGAAAGAAAATGAAAAAACAAAGTAACAACACAAACAAGTAAAGAAGGAATATAAGAAAAATGAATAGGCAGTCAAAAAAAGCATGCACATCCACATCAACTGGTAAGAGAGAAGTGTCAGCTAGAACATCTATGTACAAGTATTGCTCCAGATGCCAAGGAAGTATAATGAGATCATAAGCGAGACTGAAGCAAGGGAGACGTTTCATAGATTCTTCATCATGTACAATATAGAAAAGCAGTGCCAGTATTTATCTCCACTTATTAAGAGGCACCTAAAACAAGGTCTTCAGGTGCACAGTCACGAACAAAAGTGCAAAGAAGTACTTTCTCCTGAAAGATGGATGTGAAGTTCAAACGTGTGTATGGTTTTTCCTTACTACTTTTAATGTATCAGAAACATTTGTGCAATATGTACAGAAGAAAAGTGACAGCAGCAACATGATTTTGACTGCTCACAAGAGAAGCAGTCATCATCCAGGTGTAAGAAGATTTGAAGTAAGGGAGATATTAAGGAACCACATACAAATAATTTCCTACTATTCCATCACATTACTGCTGATTCTTATCCAGAGGTCAGAGTAACAAATAATGCGTGAAATATATAAGAAACTTTGTGAAGAGAAACAGGTTATCACTGAAAAATATTGGCTCTACAAAAAAATATTCAATACATATACCTATGCAGAAATTAACTTCTTATGCTATATTTTCTCCACCAAATGCTTAGCTCCAAAGTGTAAAACTCTATTTAGATTGATGCACTTAGATTCATAATGACGTTTTCCCTTAGCACTATAATAAACAAAAAATAATGGTGAACCAGTAAGGACTACTATTAAAGATATCAACATCTGACAGCTTATTAAATGTATTCTTTAGTGCTGTAGGGTTTTATCAACAAATTTACATTTTACATTTACATTTTTCATTTTAAAATACCTTCTTTCATCTTGCCTATAAAATCAGTAAACTGGAATAACACTCCTCTGATCGTCACACAGTGATGATTACATTACAATGTGAACTCATTTACATCAACTGTGCACAGAATTAAAAAAATTTGAGAACCAAAAACAAAAAATAAAGCAACCAGTGGAGCAGTATAAAAAACAGATGCTAACGGTCAGCCACTTAAAAGAAGATAGGACCTACATCCTAAAATGAAATACAACCAAATAAGATCAAAAACAGAGCTAGCCAATTCTCAGAGCAATACTCTTAACAAAAATATGAACTACTATTCACAGCGAATGTGAGAACACTATTTTTATGCTGAAGTGCGAAGTAGTACAAATCAGTAGTGCAACTAGGTCAAAAATAACTATAAAACACTGCAGCATTTTGATACTGTCAAGGTAAGTTTAGTTCTAATTGTAAACTTAGTATCTTCTTTAGGTTCACCAGATTTTCAGTGGAAGATGTAGCTTTATGGTCACAAAATTAGTTGTGACTGAATGATCGACAAATTTGTTTCTGACAGCTGTTGCAGTTTTATACATCGAAATGGATTACTACAGCTGTGGTTGAGCCAGATACCAAGTGATGTATAACATGTGGTTCCAGGAAAAGTACCCACTGCCATGTACTTTACAGTGATTTACAGAATATGTATGTAGATATAAAACACATTACGCAATCAGTGATTATATTGACAACTGTCTGTACTTAACAATTATTTCAGATCATCCCTGTAAAAAATATCATCTGTCTATAACACTCTCACAAGGTGCTTACAATCATATGTTGGTACTTGCTCTTGTATTCTCATCTTACTCATAATGATCACTGCCAACCAACACTGCTCCACAAAACATGTAAGGAATTCTTTATCTGGTAGGGCATGCTGAAAAGTAATCCCAAATTTTATGTGAAAACTCCAACTTTTAAAGTGAAATAAACATTATTCTACATCTTTATTCTTCACATCTATGAATTTATTTATCAACATAGTCACCCTGGTGGTGAACAAATTTCTCCCAACACTAGCCCAGTTTATTGATACCATCACTGTAGAATGTTACACTTTTGTTGACGTAGCCACAGCCTCACCTCTGCTTGCGCTGCTTCATCACTATCAAAGTGAAGTCCTTGAAGGTGTTCTTTAAGTTTTGGAAACAGATGAAAAACAAAATGGGCCACGTTCGGATTGTATGGAGAATAATCAATGACAGTGAACACAAGGCATCAATTATTGCAGATGTCACAGGGCTCATGTGTGGTCTGTGCATTGTCATGTTGAAGGAGAGGGTGCTCCATGTGTGGACGAACTCTTCTGTGGATACTCAATTACTGCACTCTGTTTCTCACAAACCAATATAGTTATGTTACACTCCACCACATTACACGCTACAATTCATACCTATCCAGCAGCAGAGTTGAAACTTGCACCAGTGAGGCGACAGAGTCCATATGTAATACCTCAACAGGTATTGAGAACAGAATAAAAAATTCTGAGGCATTACTTTTCAGCAAGCCATCACACAATAACAGCTTGAAGAATGTTAATGTTGCTTGTTATCACTGTATCTACGCAGCAGTTTTCTGTAGTAATAATATTAATTACCTCAACCCATTGGTTCCTTATCATTCGGTTCAGTAACATGGGTGGATTTAAATCTGTTTCTCTTTTCATCGCCAACGGTTTGTAGATGCGATGCAATGACCGTATCACCCTAGTTCTCAACCCACGTTGTTTCCGTATAACATTATATGATGCTTCTGTGATGCAGCCATCAGTGCAGTATCTGTTTGAAAAAGAGAGGTGAATCAGTAATGAGAGTCAAAGGCAACATTTATCTTAAATATAATTGCTCCAGTAACGGCATCACAAACAAGGCTCTTTGCTTGCAAAAAATGAGGTAGAAGATTTTTATCTTGTGTATATCGTTGGCAGTACGTTGATTCCAAGTTTTCAACCTCCAAAACCCTCAGGATATTTGGAAACTATGCATCCTACTCAAAATGTGACCCTTACCAAAGTGAAAGGGCATTAAATTTTTTGTCAAATGACCTATTTAACTGTCAAAATTGATGCAGCAATTTGGCTGCAATCAGTTGTCAAATTTCGTTCATTCCTACCAGCTTAGCTAAAAAGTCAGCAGTAATGCCTGTAACTCCAAAACAGCTAATTCAAATGAAAAATGTCGAGCTATCAAAGTTGTAGAGCATGAAATTTCATATTACAAAGGCATCTAGTTTTTCAGTTTTAGGCTCTATTAAGCATTCATACACTTACTCAAAGTCATACACATAGTCAAAGTAATTCCATTTTGTTGTTTTTCTTTTAAACATAGGATGCACAGTTTCCGTGTAATAGGTGAAAACATGGCAAAAGTGCCAAAATTTCTTGGCTTCTTTGCCACAAAAAGTTGTCCTGAGGTTTCTGGAGGTCAAAAACTTGGATTCAACACACTGTCAACTATATACGTACACAATAAAAAAAATAAAATCTTCTACCTCATTTTTTGCAAGCAAAAAGTACCCCCTTACTAGACTATATATTCAGTTACCATAATTACTGCATAATAATAATGATAATCATTATTATTATTATTATTATTATTATTATTATTATTATCATTATTACTATTATTATTATTTCTTTACTTTCTCAGACGTTATGTCTGGTTAAAAATGGAAAGTGACGCGGACCTTGATCAAGCGTGACTTCCTTTTAACTGTACGGTATATGTTACATTGCATTTAGGAACTTTCGGGTAATTGAACATGTATCAATAATTACAGATTTCTGTAGTTGTATATATAAGTTTGGGTGCAGCTGTATTGTGTTGATGTACTGGTGGATATTGTGTGGTATGACTCCTGTAGTTGATAGTATAATTGGTATAATGTCAACTTTATCCTGATGCCACATGTCCTTGACTTCCTCAGCCAGTTGGATGTACTTTTCAATTTTTTCTCCTGTTTTCTTCTGTATATTTGTTGTATTGGGTATGGATATTTCGATTAGTTGTGTTAATTTCTTCTTTTTATTGGTGAGTATGATGTCAGGTTTGTTATGTGGTGTTGTTTTATCTGTTATAATGGTTCTGTTCCAGTATAATTTGTATTCATCATTCTCCAGAACATTTTTGTGGTGCATACTTGAATGTGGGAACGTGTTGTTTTATTAGTTTATGTTGTATGGCAAGTTGTTGATGTATTATTTTTGCTACATTGCCATGTCTTCTGGGGTATTCTGTATTTGCTAGTATTGTACATCCACTTGTGATGTGGTCTACTGTTTCTATTTGTTGTTTGCAAAGTCTGCATTTATCTGTTGTGGTCTTGGGATCTTTAATAATATGCTTGCTGTAATATCTGGTGCTTATTGTTTGATCCTGTATTGCAATCATGAATCCTTCCATCTCACTGTATATATTGCCTTTTCTGAGCCATGTGTTGGATGCATCTTGATCGATGTGTGGCTGTGTTAGATGATACGGGTGCTTGCCACGTAGTGTTTTTTTTTTTTTTTTCCAATTTACTTTCTTCGTATCTGTTGATGTTATGTGATCTAAAGGGTTGTAGAAGTGGTTATGAAATTGCAGTGGTGTAGCCGATGTATTTATATGAGTGATTGCTTTGTGTATTTTGCTAGTTTCTGCTCGTTCTATAAAGAATTTTCTTAAATTGTCTACCTGTCCATAATGTAGGTTTTTTATGTCGATGAATCCGCTTCCTCCTTCCTTTCTGTTTAATGTGAATCTCTCTGTTGCTGAATGTATGTGATGTATTCTATATTTGTGGCATTGTGATAGTGTAAGTGTATTGAGTGCTTCTAGGCCTGTGTTACTCCATTTAACTACTCCAAATGAGTAGCTCAATATTGGTGTAGCATAAGTATTTATAGCTTTTGTCTTGTTTCTTGCTGTCAGTTCTGTTTTCAGTATTTTTGTTAGTCTTTGTCTATATTTTTCTTTTAGTTCTTCTTTAATATTTGTATTATCTATTCCTATTTTTTGTCTGTATCCTAGATATTTATAGGCATCTGTTTTTCCATCTGTGGTTATCCAATATGCAATCTTCTTGTTTAGTGTGTTTTCCCTTGATTATGCTATTTTTTTTAGATTTGTCTGTTTCAAAAGCCATACTTATATCATTGCTGAATATTTCTGTTATCTTTAGTAGTTGGTTGAGTTGTTGATTTGTTGCTGCCAGTAGTTTTAGATCATCCATGTATAGCAAATGTGTGATTTTGTGTTGGTATGTTCCAGCAATGTTCTATCCATAATTTGTATTATTTAGCATGTTGGATAGTGGGTTCAGAGCAAGGCAGAACCAGAAAGGACTTAATGAGTCTCCTTGGTATATTCCTCGCTTAATCTGTGTTGGCTGTGATGTGATATTATTTGAATTTGTTTGGATATTAAGTGTGGTTTTCCCATTTTTCATTACTATGTTTAGGAACTGTATCAAGTTAGGATCTACTTTGTATATTTCCAATATTTGTAGTAACCATGAGTGGGGTACACTATCAAAAGCTTTTCGGTAATCAGTGTATGTGTAGTGTAGCGACCTTAGTTTAGTTTTAGCTTGATATGTCACCTCTGCATCTTGCAGCAGCCTTTTTGTTCTTCATTTATAATTTTGTTCTGTGTTGTATGTGTCATTAATTTCTGTGTAACGACTGAAGTTAATATTTTGTATATTGTTGGTAGGCATGTTATGGGGTGATATTTTGCTAGGTTTGCTGTGTGTGCTTGATCTTTAGGTTTCAGATAAGTTATTCCTTGTGTAAGTGTATCAGAGACTGTGTATGGGTCTGCAATGTAACTGTTAAATAATTTAGTTAGATGTGAATGTGTTGAGGTGAACTTCTTTAGCCAGAAATTTGCTGTTTTATCCTTTCCAGGGGCTTTCCAACTGTGTGTAGAATTAATTGCTCGGGTGACTTCATGTTGCAAAATTATCACTTCAGGCATTTGTGGTATCATCTTGTATGTGTCTGTTTCTGCTTGTATCCACTGTGCATGTCTGTTATGTTGTACCGGGTTTGACCATATGTTGCTCCAGAAGTGTTCCATGTCTGTTATGTTTGGTGGATTGTCTATTTTAATGTGTGTGTTATCTATTGTCTGGTAAAATTTCTTTTGGTTTGTGTTGAATGTTTGGTTTTGTTTTGTTTCCTTCTATTTTCACTTTTTTTTTGTATCTTCCAAGTCGTTTGGCCAGTGCTTGTAATTTCTGTTTCTTTTCATCTAATTGCTCTATCACTTCTTGTTGTAAGATTTCACCTAACCTTTTTCGTTTTTTTGTCTGATATTTCAATTCTTATAAATTGTGATAGTTGTCCGATGTCTTTTCTCAGTTTTTCTATTCTGATCTGTAGCCTGTGTTGCCGTGCGGGTTTCTTCTGTGTGTTGGTCGGTTCTGATCTCTGCCTAGTTTGTATATTTAGTGTAGTGATTGCTCCTATATAATCCAGTAGTTGTAACTCTTCCATAGTTGTATTTTCATTTATTTTGTTCTGTATTATTGTGTTGATAGTTGTTATCGTTGTTTCGACTTGTGGGTTATTTGGTGGTCTATGCAAGAATGGTCTAATGTCTATATTTGTGTCTTTGTGTTCTATATATGTCAGCTGAAATTTTTCTTCTATATCTAACATGTGTGTCACTTCCGTGTTCTATTTGTGCTTGTTCTGGTGGCAGTCTTAAGATTTCGTTTTCCTCTGATTGTTTAATTGATGCGTGTTGTTCTTTGTTTGTTTGCTCTGGGATGTTTGAGTCCATTACTGTATTTTCTTCTTCTTCTTCTTCTTCTTCTTCTGATTGCACATTATTTTGTTCCAGTATTTGTTGTACTTGCTGTTTGATGTTTTCTAATTCTGACTGGGGTAGCCTGTTATTTTTTATTATTACACGGATCTGATCAGCTAGTCGTTGTTCTGTTAAAAATTTTAATTCTGGGTATCTGGTAATAAATTTTGTGTATACTTGTGATCTGTATCCTGTTGTGTTGGTTCCTAAGTTTGTTGCTTGGTAATAACAGAACATGAGGTGTCGGTTAACTTCATCTGATCATCTCATCCTCTGTCTGTTTTCCTTCTAGAGTGGTTGCAGGAAGCATATCCTGCAAAACAGCTCTATTTGGATTTGAATAATTTTCCGCATGGCTAGCAGTGTCGTTACCATTGAGGGCTGGCATAGGGTTCAAGCGTCATCCCCGACCATGACAGCGCTTGTCTGAGGCTTCATTAGTTATGTCCTGAACCAACTAATCACACTAAAAGGAGGATTGGCCCTATTAGTGGTTTGTTCTTTTCATTGCCTTTTACAACTGGCAGAACATACCGGAGGCCTATTCTTTTCCTGGGCCTCCATGGGGATTATTATTATTATTATTATTATTATTATTATTATTATTATTATTTCTGTGAGAACAATCCACACGAAATTTCCTGGAAGACTGAAACCGTGCGACGGAATAGGTCTTGAACCTGGAAGCTTGTCACTTGTGGCAATGCTCTTATCACCTGAGTTATCATGGCACGACTTATAATCTGCCTACACAGCATCAGTTCTAACAGTACCCACACCTCCTACTCACCTTGCTGAACAAGCACTCATTTTTTTCAAAGAAAGTAGCAAGCTCCTTTGAAGTTTTGAAACTGGAAGACAGGAAGTTGCATAAATGAAGCTGTGTGGACAGGTTGTGGGCCATACCTGGGCAGTGTAGCCAGTAAGAGCATTACGGCCACTAAGTGCATGAAAGGTTCTGGGTTCAAGTTCTGCTCTGGGACACAGTTTCAATCCATCAGGAACTTTCAAACCCGTTCTCATTCCAATGCACAGTGAAAGAGAGTCATTCTGGATTGCTGGTGTGATAGTAGCCATAACAAAATTAGTACTACACACATATAAAATCAATTACATTAGTAACACAGAAACAAGATACAAATTATGGAAATAAGTTAAAATCTTGTAACAGGGGTGCAGTTTTTTTACAAACAGTAAAACATATTGCAACTAATTTCATTGGTTCAAATCACTATTGAAGTCTAAACAATCCTGCTTGCGGCAATACAAAGAGCAAAGAAATACCAGAAATTTTACAGGAAATTTAAACTCCTGGATAATTCCTTAATTAGTATATCCTCTTTTTGAAGAAAACATTCCAGCATTTGCCTTAAACAAGTAGAAAAATAATGGAAAACCTAAATCTGAACAGTCAGAAAGAGATCGAGTCCCACTTCTCACAAATGTGACGACACTGATTTAAACACTTGCTCAGTTTGAATACTATGATGGACTGTCCTAAGTAGCAGCAATAATTCCACCAGATACACCTACATTTCTATGTGTGTGGGGGGGGGGGAAGGGGGGGGGGCGAGGATGCAGGGGAGATGGGGGAATGTGGTATGGAATCCTCGGTTGTTACCTTTGACCTTATTATTGAACATCCTAACTCATTCATTTCAGTTGATAATCAAATACCGACAAGATGTAAGCAATGTAGTGGTTTGGAACTTGCATTCTGTATCAAGGCACAAACACATGCAATTTTGCAATGTTTATGTGACCTATAGAAGAATACAAGTTCGAAATAAGAACTACAATGTTTAGCATCCCGTTTATGTACCTACCTATTATTCAACTCCTAAAAAAAGCACATTCACATATTGTACTTTCTAACATCACTGTTTGCATTTCAAGTATTATAACTATCATAATTACATTTACAGTGTACATTAATTTCAATTATTAGCCTCTCAAATATGATTTAATACACAAATCTGATGGTGCTATGCCCCATCTGTACTGCGAACAAGATATCTAACAAACTTGACAAATCACTTGTGGGAACATGGTGTAGTGAACACAGATAACTATGTTGATTTAAGAAAGTAATGTGGATGAATCAGCATTTTCCACAGTCACTGGACAACTAAGAGCACTCACCTTGATTTCCAACTTCCATTGAACTTCTTAGAACTGCCACTTGAAGCAGCATCTACACACAATATTCCCAAAATTCTACTTTCCAACACATAGCTAAAGGAAAATTTTGCACTGTCATGGTTCTTTAAAAAACATTAGCTGCAATGAAAAATGTATCTGAGAAGTGTGGACGACAGTATCACACATTGTTCACAGTGTGGAACTGAGGTCAGTATTTGCCAACACCCTGCATTTCAGAATACAAGCTCTGTATTTCCTATTTAATTATGAAGGTATGCTTAAAGTAGTACAAGTGTAAAACAGCATTGTTTTGTATGCTTTTAAATACCCACAAATATCCACAGTATAAATTATTTCTATTTAGGTGGGCTCTTCCTATTACTGTGTTGCAACATACTTCAGAAATGTTGAAATGAAAGCCATTGTCACATCAACCAAGGTAGTTTCTCTCTGGCAAGCATCCTCTTCGAGTGCGTCAGAGAACACAGTAATTTTGCACATTTTCCCTTCATTCAAATATGATGTTACTGAATATTTACATGTGTACTTGCAATTTTATTCAGGAGGAAATTCAAATAATTAGTGTCTGTTGCAGCAGTTGGCTGGACAAAATCCAAATAAATAACGAACTTTAACAGAAGGTGCATATTTAGACCAACATTCAAATCATAATCAAAGTACAATGTCAATTGTACCAATCAAACCGCTGACTCTATTCAAATAGCTTGGAGGAAGCATTTGAAACAGTATTAGTTGGAATGAACAACTGGCTTACCAAGGCAAGTGCTTGGCTGAAATCTGCTGGGAAAGATCTGAGAAACTTATTCACAACTACCTACACAACTTGGTTTTAATAATGTAAAAATATCGGGGAACAATATTAATACCAAGCATTCTATACCATATGCTAATTCACTTATCGTGTGTTATATAAATGTGAATTTTGCAAAGTTATCAATCTCACTCAGTGACTTTTAAAAATCTACAAAAAATAGGAATGCATTTCATTTCTAATCCACAACATAGTTTCATTAGACCAATAAATTGCATTCATCCATACATTCAAATTCTGTGTTTCATAAGTCCTGTCATGAATAGGAGTTTTCAGGGCTGGGAAAAGATGTACAGTTGCACATTAAAAGGCAGAAGCAGGCTCTGTGGGCTACCTCTATAAACTACACTAACAACAAATAGTGCTAATCTACTCACATGCCCGCCCCCGGCAGCTGAGTGGTTAGTGCGACGGAATATCAATCCAAAGGGCCCGGGTTCGATTCCCGGCTGGGTCGGAGATTCTCTCCGCTCAGGGACTGGGTGTTGCGTTGTCCTAATCATCATCATTTCATCCCCATCGACACGCAAGTCGCTGAAGTAGCTTCAAATCGAAAGACTAGCACCAGGCGAACGGTCTACCCGACGGGAAGTCCTCATCAAATGACATTATTATATTATCTACTCACATTATAAATTATGACAATTACTTCCTTACTGAAAAGCAACAAGATGAAAGAGAAATGTTGCTCTCCCTCTTACACTACCCATCTGCTGTTTTTATTTACTGCCTCATGCTACATGTTTATGTAAGTTTACAGGGAACACTACTGATTGTGTATATACTGAAAGATTTAAAACCTGTTTAATATGAACATTAGTGTTCACCATAACTTGCATCCCAAGCCCAAATATTCTACTAAATTATAAAAGGTGGTGTTCATAATGTACTTCTGCAGTTTGTTTTTGAAGAGCTGTGGATTCCCATTTTCCTGCCTGATGTCTGCCAGCAGGTCAGAAAAGTTTCGTACCAAAATATAAGACTTAATTCTAAGCCCTCAACATGAACACAACAGCCCATATGGATATTATTTTCACATCTAGTACTGTGGTTGCAAATTTCATAGTTCAGCCTTAATACACTCTTATTATTAAACACAAATACCATTAAAGCATAAATGTATTGGCACATTAGTGTAATACTCTCGAATTCTATGAAGAGACTTCTGCAAGATGTTCAGTTATCAATATTATTATGGTGCTATACTTCTTGGACCTTGGCTGCAATGCCCCAGATGATTATGGACAGTACTGAGAGAAAATGTGAAAAACTATGCTAGCAATCCTGTACGCAGGTCAACATTATGACAGATACATCATAACCCTGCTATTACATCCTCAGAATTACAGTTTTCCCACCATTTACAAAGTTTTTTATCGCTCCAAGCAAATTTCATGTTCACAACATTAATTCACAACTGTTTTTGTGTTAGCATATTTATCATTTTACTGCAATTTCTGCTTTATGAAACAACAACCTAGGAGAAAAAAATTGACATAATTGACGTGAAACGATACTGGCACGACAGTGGCCTTCGAGTAATGTTTACGAACATTACGCACAATTATTATTATTATTATTATTTCTTTACTTTCTCAGACGTTAAGTCTGGTTAAAAATGGAAAATGACGCGGACCTTGATCAAGCGTCACTTCCTTTTAACTGTACAGTATATGTTACATTGCATTTAGGAACTTTCGGGTAATTGAACATGTATCAATAATTACAGATTTCTGTAGTTGTATATATAAGTTTGGATGTAGCTGTATTGCATTGATGTACTGGTGGATATTGTGTGGTATGACTCCTGTTGTTGATAGTATAATTGGTATAATGTCAACTTTATCCTGATGCCACATGTCCTTGACTTCCTCAGCCAGTTGGATGTATTTTTCAATTTTTTCTCCTGTTTTATTTTGTATATTTGTTGTATTTGGTATGGATATTTCGATTAGTTGTGTTAATTTCTTCTTTTTATTGGTGAGTATGATGTCAGGTTTGTCATGTGGTGTTGTTTTATCTGTTATAATGGTTCTGTTCCAGTATAATTTGTATTCATCATTCTCCAGTGCATTTTGTTGTGCATACTTGTATGTAGGAACTTGTTGTTTTAAAAGTTTATGTTGTAAGGCAAGCTGTTGATGTATTATTTTTGCGACATTGTCATGTCTTCTGGGGTATTCTGTATTTGCTAGTATTGTACATCCGCTTGTGATGTGATCTACTGTTTCTATTTGTTGTTTACAAAGTCTGCATTTATCTGTTGTGGTATTGGGATCTTTAATAATATGCTTGCTGTAATACCTGGTGTTTATTGTTTGATCCTGTATTGCAATCATGAATCCTTCTGTCTCACTGTATATATTGCCTTTTCTTAGCCATGTGTTGGATGCGTCTTGATCGATGTGTGGCTGTGTTAGATGATACGGGTGCTTGCCATGAAGTGTTTTCTTTTTCCAATTTACTTTCTTCGTATCTGTTGATGTTATGTGGTCTAAAGGGTTGTAGAGGTGGTTATGAAATTGTAGTGGTGTAGCCGATGTATTTATATGAGTGATTGCTTTGTGTATTTTGCTAGTTTCTGCTCGTTCTATAAAGAATTTTCTTAAATTGTCTACCTGTCCATAATGTAGGTTTTTTATATCGATAAATCCCCTTCCTCCTTCCTTTCTGCTTAATGTGAATCTTTCTGTTGCTGAATGTATGTGATGTATTCTATATTTGTGGCATTGTGATCGTGTAAGTGTATTGAGTGCTTCTAGGTCTGTGTCACTCCATTTCACTACTCCAAATGAGTAGGTCAATATTGGTATGGCATAAGTATTTATAGCTTTTGTCTTGTTTCTTGCTGTCAATTCTGTTTTCAATATTTTTGTTAGTCTTTGTCTATATTTTTCTTTTAGTTCTTCTTTAATATTTGTATTATCTATTCCTATTTTTTGTCTGTATCCTAGATATTTATAGGCATCCGTTTTTTCCATCGCTTCTATGCAGTCGCTGTGGTTATCCAATATGTAATCTTCTTGTTTAGTGTGTTTTCCCTTGACTATGCTATTTTTCTTACATTTGTCTGTTCCAAAAGCCATACTTATATCATTGCTGAATACTTCTGTTATCTCTAGTAATTGGTTGAGTTGTTGATTTGTTGCTGCCAGTAGTTTTAGATCATCCATGTATAGCAAATGTGTGATTTTGTGTGGGTATGTTCCAGTAATATTGTATCCATAATTTGTATTATTTAGCATGTTGGACAGTGGGTTCAGAGCAAGGCAGAACCAGAAAGGACTTAATGAGTCTCCTTGGTATATTTCACGCTTAATCTGTATTGGCTGTGATGTGATATTATTTGAATTTGTTTGGATATTAAGTGTGGTTTTCCAATTTTTCATTACTATGTTTAGGAACTGTATCAAGTTAGGATCTATTTTGTATATTTCCAATATTTGTAGTAACCATGAGTGGGGTACACTATCAAAAGCTTTTTGGTAATCAATGTATGCGTAGTGTAGCGACCTTTGTTTAGTTTTAGCTTGATATGTCACCTCTGCATCTATTATCAGTTGCTCTTTACATCCTCGTGCTCCTTTGCAACAGCCTTTTTGCTCTTCATTTATAATTTTGTTCTGTGTTGTATGTGTAATTAATTTCTGTTTAATGATTGAAGTTAATATTTTGTATATTGTTGGTAGGCATGTTATGGGGCGATATTTAGCTGGGTTCGCTGTGTCTGCTTGATCTTTAGGTTTCAGATAAGTTATTCCATGTGTAAGTGTATCAGGGAATGTGTATGGGTCTGCAATGTAACTGTTAAATAATTTAGTTAGATGTGAATGTGTTGAGGTGAACTTCTTTAACCAGAAATTTGCTATTTTATCATTTCCAGGGGCTTTCCAATTGTGAGTAGAATTGATTGCTTGGGTGACTTCATGTTGCAAAATTATCACTTCAGGCATTAGTGGTATCATCTTGTATGTGTCTGTTTCTGCTTGTATCCACCGAGCATGCCTGTTATGTTGTACCGGGTTTGACCATATGTTGCTCCAGAAGTGTTCCATGTCTGTTATGTTTGGTGGATTGTTTATTTTAATGTGTGTGTTATCTATTGTCTGGTAAAATTTCTTTTGGTTTGTGTTGAATGTTTGGTTTTGTTTCCTTCTATTTTCACTTTTTTTGTATCTTCTGAGTCGTTTGGCTAATGCTTGTAATTTCTGCTTCTTTTCGTCTAATTGCTCTGTCGCTTCTTGTTGTGAGATTTTACCTAACCTTTTTCGTTTTTTTTCCGAGATTTCATTTCTTATAAATTGTGTTAGCTGTCCGATGTCTTTTCTCAGTTTTTCTATTCTGATCTGTAGCCTGTGTTGCCATGCTGGTTTTGTGGGTTTCTTCTGTGTGTTGGTTGGTTCTGATCTCTGTCTAGTGTGTATATTTAGTGTAGTGATTGCTCCTATATAAACCAGTAGTTGTAACTCTTCCATAGTTGTGTTTTCATTTATTTTGTTGTGTATGATTGTGTTGATAGTTTTTATTGTTGTTTCGACTTGTGGGTTATTTGGTGGTCTATGCAAGAATGGTCTAATGTCTATATTTGTGTCTTTGTGTTCTATATATGTCAGCTGAAATTTTTCTTCTATATCTAACATGTGTGTCACTTCCGTGTTCTATTTGTGCTTGTTCTGGTGGCAGTCTTAAGATTTCGTTTTCCTCTGATTGTTTAATTGATGCGTGTTGTTCTTTGTTTGTTTGCTCTGGGATGTTTGAGTCCATTACTGTATTTTCTTCTTCTTCTTCTTCTTCTTCTTCTTCTTCTTCTTCTTCTTCTTCTTCTGATTGCACATTATTTTGTTCCAGTATTTGTTGTACTTGCTGTTTGATGTTTTCTAATTCTGACTGGGGTAGCCCGTTATTTTTTATTATTACACGGATCTGATCAGCTAGTCGTTGTTCTGTTAAAAATTTTAATTCTGGGTATCTGGTAATAAATGTTGTGTATACTTGTGATCTGTATCCAGTTGTGTTGGTTCCTAGGTTTGTTGCTTGGTAATAACAGAACATGAGGTGTCGATTAACTTCATCTGACCATCTCATCCTCTGTCTTTGTTTTCCTTCTAGGGTGGTTGCAGGAAGCATATCCTGTAAAACACCTCTATTTGGATTTAAATCATTTTCCAGTTGGCTAGCAGTGTCGTTACCATTGTGGGCGGGCATAGGGTTCAAGCGTCGTCCCCGACCATGATGGCGCTTGTCCGAGGCTTCTTTAGTTCTGTCCTGAACCAACTAATCACACTAAAAGGGGGGTTAGCCCTATTAGTGGTTTATTCTTTTCGTCGCCTTTTACGACTGGCAGAACATACCAGAGGCCTATTCTTTTCCCGGGCCTCCACGGGGATTATTATTATTATTATTTCTTTACTTTCTCAGACTTTTTAGAAGTCTGGTTAAGAATGGAGTGACGCGGACCTTGATCAAGCGTCACTTCCTTTTTGCTGTACGGTACATGTTATATTGCATTTAGGAACTTTCGGGTAATTGAACATGTATCAATAATTACGGATTTCTGTAATTGTATATATATGTTTGGATGTAGCTGTATTGCATTGATGTATTGGTGGATATTGTGTGGTATGACTCCTGTAGTTGATAGTATAATTGGTATGATGTCAACTTTATCCTGATGCCACATGTCTTTGACTTCCTCAGCCAGTTGGATGTATTTTTCAATTTTTTCTCCTGTTTTCTTTTGTATATTTGTTGTATTGGGTATGGATATTTCGATTAGTTGTGTTAATTTCTTCTTTTTATTGGTGAGTATGATGTCAGGTTTGTTATGTGGCGTTGTTTTATCTGTTATAATGGTTCTGTTCCAGTATAATTTGTATTCATCATTCTCCAGTACATTTTGTGGTGCATACTTGTATGTAGGAACGTGTTGTTTTATAAGTTTATGTTGTAAGGCAAGCTGTTGATGTATTATTTTTGCGACATTGTCATGTCTTCTGGGGTATTCTGTATTTGCTAGTATTGTACATCCGCTTGTGATGTGATCTACTGTTTCTATTTGTTGTTTACAAAGTCTGCATTTATCTGTTGTGGTATTGGGATCTTTAATAATATGCTTGCTGAAATACCTGGTGTTTATTGTTTGATCCTGTATTGCAATCATGAATCCTTCGGTCTCACTGTATATATTGCCTTTTCTTAGCCATGTGTTGGATGCGTCTTGATCGATGTGTGGCTGTGTTAGATGATACGGGTGCTTGCCATGAAGTGTTTTCTTTTTCCAATTTACTTTCTTCGTATCTGTTGATGTTATGTGGTCTAAAGGGTTGTAGAGGTGGTTATGAAATTGTAGTGGTGTAGCCGATGTATTTATATGAGTGATTGCTTTGTGTATTTTGCTAGTTTCTGCTCGTTCTATAAAGAATTTTTTTTAAATTGTCTACCTGTCCATAATGTAGGCTTTTTATATCGATAAATCCCCTTCCTCCTTCCTTTCTGCTTAATGTGAATCTTTCTGTTGCTGAATGGATGTGATGTATTCTATATTTGTGGCATTGTGAGCGTGTAAGTGTATTGAGTGCTTCTAGGTCTGTGTTACTCCATTTCACTACTCCAAATGAGTAGGTCAATACTGGTATAGCATAAGTATTTATAGCTTTTGTCTTGTTTCTTGCTGTCAATTCTGTTTTCAGTATTTTTGTTAGTCTTTGTCTATATTTTTCTTTTAGTTCTTCTTTAATATTTGTATTATCTATTCCTATTTTTTGTCTGTATCCTAGATATTTATAGACATCTGTTTTTTCCATCGCTTCTATGCAGTCGCTGTGGTTAACCAATATGTAATCTTCTTGTTTAGTGTGTTTTCCCTTGACTATGCTATTTTTCTTACATTTGTCTGTTCCAAAAGCCATATTTATATCATTGCTGAATACTTCTGTTATCTTTAATAATTGGTTGAGTTGTTGATTGGTTGCTGCCAGTAGTTTTAGATCATCCATGTATAGCAAATGTGTGATTTTGTGTGGGTATGTTCCAGTAATATTGTATCCATAATTTGTATTATTTAGCATGTTGGATAGTGGGTTCAGAGCAAGGCAGAACCAGAAAGGACTTAATGAGTCTCCTTGGTATATTCCACGCTTAATCTGTATTGGCTGTGATGTGATATTATTAGAGTTTGTTTGGATATTAAGTGTGGTTTTCCAGTTTTTCATTACTATGTTTAGGAACTGTATCAATTTAGGATCTACTTTGTATATTTCCAGTATCTGTAGTAACCATGAGTGGGGTACACTATCAAAAGCTTTTTGGTAATCAATGTATGCGTAGTGTAGTGACCTTTGTTTAGTTTTAGCTTGATATGTCACCTCTGTATCTATTATCAGTTGCTCTTTACATCCTCGTGCTCCTTTGCAACAGCCTTTTTGTTCTTCATTTATAATTTTGTTCTGTGTTGTATGTGTCATTAATTTCTGTGTAATGACTGAAGTTAATATTTTATAGATTGTTGGTAGGCATGTTATGGGACGATATTTAGCTGGGTTTGCTGTGTCTGCTTGATCTTTAGGTTTCAGATAGGTTATTCCATGTGTAAGTGTATCAGGGAATGTGTATGGGTCTGCAATGTAACTGTTAAATAATTTAGTTAGATGTGAATGTGTTGAGGTGAACTTCTTTAGCCAGAAATTTGCTATTTTATCATTTCCAGGGGCTTTCCAATTGTGCGTAGAATTAATTGCTCGGGTGACTTCATGTTGCAAAATTATCACGTCAGGCATTTGTGGTATCATCTTGTATGAGTCTGTTTCTGCTTGTATCCACCGTGCATGACTGTTATGTTGTACCGGGTTTGACCATATGTTGCTCCAGAAGTGTTCCATGTCTGTTATGTTTGGTGGATTGCCTATTTTAATGTGTGTGTTATCTATTGTCTGGTAAAATTTCTTTTGGTTTGTGTTGAATGTTTGGTTTTGTTTCCTTCTATTTTCACTTTTTTTGTATCTTCTAAATCGTTTGGCCAAAGCTTGTAATTTCTGCTTCTTTTCATCTAATTGCTCTATTGCTTCTTGTTGTGAGATTTTACCTAACCGTTTTCGTTTTTTGTCTGATATTTCATTTCTTATAAATTGTGTTAGCTGTCCGATGTCTTTTCTCAGTTTTTCTATTCTGATCTGTAGCCTGTGTTGCCATGCTGGTTTTGTGGGTTTCTTCTGTGTGTTGGTTGGCTCTGATCTCTGCCTAGTGTGTATATTTAGTGTAGTGAGTGCTCCTACATAAACCAGTAGTTGTAACTCTTCCATTGTTGTATTTTCACTTATTTTGTTGTGTATGATTGTGTTGATAGTTGTTATTGTTGTTTCGACTTGTGGGTTATTTGGTGGTCTATATTATTATTATTATTATTATTATTATTATTATTATTATTATTTATTTTTAGTCCAGGGCATCTACTTACTAGAACTGGCTTGGTAAAAATCAGAACAATTCATGGTACCAGTGCTTTGTCTTGTACCACTGCCAAGTCCTACATGTTTTGTGGCTAATGGGAGTAACTGTTTTTCGACAGAAAATGGAAGAAGGTGACTTCAGACAAACATTCAATTGTTTCTTGTCACTACCAACCTTAGATTCCAACACTGTATGTTATACAAAAAATAGTGGACTGACATTATTGTAGCCATACTGTTTCAGAGTTAACTTCACCCTGTGATTACGATTGTACGCAGAGGGTTTTGTTTGCTGTTCATATACACACTGAACACACTATCATCTGCTAGCTAAGGCTGTCCGCGCCGACAAAGATGTCAGCACAGACCAAGGGGAGTCAGTTTCAATCTATGCAGCTGTTCCCGTCAAACACCGTGTCAAGACTTAATTGTGTGTATTGTGTAACATTGTTTGTCCAGAATACACCAGGAGATGTTGGTGTCACAGTAGTATCTGTAATAACATCTATTTTCTAGGATGAGTTTACAGAGTTATAAAGTGTCTTAGTAAGTCGGATGGTGGACAGGTGTAAGCACCAGCCACAAAGAAATAGGGACACGCCCCATCAGCAAGTCATGACATTGGAGCCACAGTTCAGTGAGCTGCAGCCACAAGTTGTGCCAGTAGCAGCTTGGAGATGGGTACATGTCACCTGTCCACTCACCATACCACATGTTGACAAAACTACAACTGTGCAGTAGTCGAGCCATCGTCCCAGGAATGGTAGTAGGTGTGGTCCCATTACTAATGAAGTTCTGAGGTGACAGCTAATTCTGACACCTATGTTGCGACCTGGGGAGCTGTGGCTGCGTTGTGTGGAGGAAGTCAGGTGCTGAGTGTGGGAGATGCAGGAAGCTTTAGTGACACAGTGGTATCGGTAATAACATCTATTTTCCAGAATGAGTTTACAGAGTTACAAAGTGTCTTAGTGGATTGGACGGTGGCCAGGTGTAAGCACAAACTGTGATGCTGATACGTACCATCACTGAGACACACAACTGGAGCTACATGTCAGAGAGCTGCACCATGTGTTGTGTAGGTGACAGTGTGGAGACAGGTAGGCATTGCCTGGCCAGATGTTCTGCACTACCGTACAGTTGACATACCAGCACTCTAATAGATAGCCCGTTACACACTCAGGTGAGCACAAAAGATAAGTAGTCTAGGACCCCAGTTATCACGAAGATTAGGCCCTGGTCATCCACCACAGATTGACCAAGACTGCAGCAAATGTTCACAAGTCAGCCAGGGGACTGCACGAACATGCCACGTGTGGACAGTGTAGAGATGGAAGCTTACAGGTTACCCGTGGTTGATCCTCAGGTGGAGGAGGTGTGGCCACAACACCAGTCTTCTCCTCATCTGCAATGTTCCAGTATGTGAAAGTGGCACATCACAGCTGTGGGTCACAGCAGTTTGGCTGCACCTCGTATAGAAGGCAGACCATCGTCCATTAGCTTGTCGTGGTTTCGCAGGAACTCAATACGACGTCACTCTCTCTGGTTCTAGTCACACGGACAATGTCAGTATGACTGGATGTGTCTTTTGAGCACTGAAAGCCTCATTACCTAAAGAGCCAAGCCTGTGCCTATAAAGCACTGGCTCTGCATGCAAAACTGAAGTTGTGCTCGTTTACTGGTCTCTTCGGCACTCCTCGTCTCACAGTGGTAATTCAATAATTATTTTGGGTTGCCGAGGCTCAGATCTTTCTTCAACATTTGACTATTCCAGTGCAATCCTGGTGCTGAAGTTATCGACTGTTACTTCATACTACCCTCCTAGGCAGAGTTGCAGTGTTTTCATTTCTGCTTCTCTCGCTATGCTAAACTGGTGCCGTACCGTCCGCTATGTCGGCAGTATCCTTGTTGACATTCTGATTGGCACACCGCACTGAGCAGCTTCCTTGGCTCTGAGTTTGAGGATTGAACTTTAGAAACTTTAAGCACATACAATTAAATTATTTTGCTACATAAGGAAGTTTAGTGTTTTTTGCTACAGTTTCAATATGGAAAATATTACGAAAAGAGATAGGAAAACTCTTTTTGATGGAACAGAAAGTAAAACTCTTCAAAGAGTTGAAGTTCATTGTGGAACATGTTTTGCATTAGCATATAGTTTCCCTAGGGATATCTGCATCCACAATTATCAAAAACAAAGATTCTGTTTTGAAAAGTGCAATAAAAGTGGGCTAAATTTAAAAAAGATTAAATATTCCAGTTACTCTAAGTAAGCGAAACTGGAAGAAATTATGAAGACCTGGTTTCTGGAAGCAAGCACTTTCAAATATCCCTGTGAATGGCATGACGGTGTGTGAAAATGTGTTGAAGGTGGCCAATATGCTTTGAATCAAGGACTTCTCTCCATCAATGGGTGGATCAATACACTTAAGGAACAGTATAATGTGGTGAAACAAACAGTGCAAACATAAAAAATATTAGTGAATGGCAGAATGGAAGGTTATAAGTACTTACAAAGCAGTATAAACCAAAGGATGAGGTCTCATTTTCAGTATCCTTCCAAAAAAAATACTTGGCTGTAAAGGTGAAAATTGACATGAAAGGAAACACAGTAAAGTTCACCCTACAGTAATCCTAGCCACAAATGTTGATGACTCTGAAAAAAATTACACCGTTTGTGACCGGCAAATTGAAAGAACCATATAGTTTTAAAAATGTAAGAACTTTGCTCATGAATCACAGTGCCAATAACAGAGTTTGTATGACACTGTAACTACTCAAGAAGCAACTGCATAGCCTTGATGTAAGAATCTGAACCTGTGGACTGTTGTCCTGCACATACAAAAAATATCAATTTATGCAATGTGCAGTTAGAGTTCCTACAAGCAAACTACAGTCCTTGGATCTGGGCATCATCCATGTCTTCAAAACTTATTACAGGAAGTCATTGTGCAGAAGGCATCAAGTTTTATAAAAACTGGGAAAGACCTATCATCACAAAGTCCAGTTCTCAATGTTTTGCTCTGTATTGCCAAGGCACAGACAGAGGTTAAGGAGTCCAGCATATCCAAATGTTTTTGAAAAGCAGGATTCATTCACACACATTAAGGAAACGGATGTAACATACCAGATCTGAGTAATAATGATGACATTGAAACTCTACTTGCTTCAGTATAGAGAAAGCTGCAGTTGGAGCATCCTACATGTTGATAACAATAATTATGTAATAATGATGATCACGATGATAATGCAGTCCCGTTTGTTGCAGATGTAAATGCAGTAGTGTAGACAGTAACAAAACCACATTTCTGCTGCAGATGTAGATAAAGCATTCCATTTATAGACTGAACCATCATAGTGGAAAAAATTTTACCAAAAAATTCAAACACCCCACAAATCTGGATTTGTTATGGGAAAGTACAAAACTACTGTGTCTATTTGTTCAATGTCGTAGTCGTCGTCATCGTCATCGTCTTCGTCCGAAGAATGGTTTGATGCCACTCTCCACGATGCTCTATCCTGTCCAAGTCTCTTCACCTTTGGAAAAGTACTGCAACCTACATTCTTCTGAATCTACTTATTAAATTCATCTCTTGGTAGCCCTCTATAATTTTTACCCCCACACTTACCTCCAGCATTAAATTGGTGAGCGCTTGATGTCTCAGAATGTGTCCTATCAATCGACCCCATGTCCTAGTCAAATTATGCCACAAATTTATGTTCTCCCCAATTTTATTCAGAACCTCCTCTTTAGTTACATGCTCTACCCATCTAATCTCCAGCATTCTTACGTAGCACCGCATTTCAATAGCTTCTATCCTCTTCTTGCCTAAACTGTTTATCATACATGTTTCGCTACCATACATGGCTACACTCCACATGCTTTCAGAAGAGACTTCCTAACACTTAAATCTATATTTGATGTTAACAAATTCTGCTTCTTCAGTGACACTTTTCTTGCCACTGCCAGAGTACATGTTATGTTCTCTCAATTTTGTCCACAATCAGTTATTTTTCTGCGCAAATAACAAAACTCGTCTACTACTTTCAGTGTCTCGCTTCCTAATCTAATTCCCTCAGCATCACCTGGTTTAATGTGACTAATTTCCATTAGCCTTGTTTTGTATTTGTTGATGTTCATTTTATATCCTCCTTTCAAGACACTCTCCATTCCATTCAACTGCTCTTCCAAGTCTTTGCTGTCTCTGACAGAATTACGTTCTGTTATCAGGCACTGCAGAGGTTGAGTGTGCACCAGAGGAGATGGATCTCAATAGCCAATAGAGGGCACTGTGGGTGCACTGTGCTTGCAGGTCAAGCAAGCCACCGTCTCTCCATGTGAGTGCACTGGCCAATACCATTCCATGTGGCCGATATTTAGCTTACAGCCAGTCAGCTCAGTATTCGCACTTGATACCTATGGATCAATCTTCTCTGTGCAAGGACTGTTGGATAACTATATTGTGTATCATCTAGTTATTCTCTCTGGTCCATCTTGAATTTGTCTCTCTACTGCTCTTGACCTAGCTGTTGTTGTGGTGACTGCTTTGCAGAGTGCCTCATTGTCTTAAGGTTGTTTGTCCATGACCTGGTCTGTTGCCTTGTCCAGTCAGTCTGTTTGTCGTGTTTCGTTCTCTGCACTGTTGCATTGGGTTATTCTTCTCCAGGTGGCTCTCCCATCTGTCAACTTCCCCCATTTCACCATTCACCGACATGTGCACCGGTATCCAGCTACCGCAGATATACCAACAATGTCATTGGCAAACCTCAAAGTTTTCATTTCTTCTTCCTGGACTGTAATTCCTAACCCAAAATTTTGTTTTGTTTCCTTTACTGCTTGCTCAATGTACAGACTGAACAACACAGGGGATAGGCTACAACCTTGCCTCACTCTCTTCTTGACAACTGCTTCCCTTTCATACCCCCTCGACTCATAATTGCCGTCTGGTTTCTGTATGAGTTGTAAATAGCCTTTCTCTCCTGGTATTTTACCCCTGCTGCCTTCAGAATTTCAAAGAGAATATTCCAGTCAAAGATGTCAAAAATGTTGTGCAAGTCTACAAATGCTATAAACGTAGGTTTTCCTTTCCTTAACCTATCTTCTAAGATAAGCCATAGTGTCAGTATTGTCTCACATGTTCCTGCATTTCTCCAGAATTCAAACAGATCTTCCCCAATGTAAGCTTCTACCAATTTTTCCATTCTTTTGTAAAAAATTCATGCTATTATTTTGCAACCATGACTTATTAAACAGCAAGTTTGGTAATATTCACACCTGTCAGCACCTGCTTTCTTAAATTTTAATTATTGCATTCTTCTTGAAGTCTGAGAGCATTTCACCTGTCTCATACATCTCTGACACCACATGGAAAAGTTCTGTCATGGCTAGCTCTTCCAAGACTATCACTAGTTCTGACAGAATGTCATCTCTCCCCCGGGGACTTGTCTTGACTTAGGTCTTTCAGTGCTCTGTGAAATTATTCTCACAGTATCATATCTCCCATCATCTTCATCTGTGTCCTCTTCTGTTTCTGTAATATTGTCTTCAAGTTCATCTCCCTTGTACAGACCCTCTACATACTCCTTGCAGCTTTCAACTTTCCCTTCTTTGCTTAGGACTGGATTTCTATTTGTGCTCTTGATAGTCAAACAACTGTTTCTCTTTTCTCAGAAGGCCTCTTCAATTTCCCTATAGGCGGCATTTATTTTTCGCCTAGTTATATAAGCTTCTATATCCTTACACTTTTCCTCTAGTCACTTCTGCTTAGCCATTTTGCACTTACTGTCAATCAGTTTTTAGATATTTGTATTCCCTTTTGCCTGTTCCATTCGCTCCATTTTTATATTTTTTCCTTTTGTCTGAGGTAAAGACTGTGGTAACAGACTAATTGGTAGCACAGCCCTACCTACATGTACACATGCCATATTTAACACACTTTTATTACAAAATTTAAAATAGCTACTTAAGTTCAGGGTACTATGTTCAGCCATCAATGTCACTTTTCCCAACAATTTAACAGAACAAACTGCACTAAAAAGGCACGTTTCAGAGAGATCATTAATGTGTTGTAACACTTAAAACTGCATGTACCCTTTCACAGAGAATGCTCACATGCAGAAGAGTCAGTGTGGTGCAAACATGACACACTCATGCTTCCTACAGCCAACTGACCAAGTTTTAAAGGGGTCAAATTGTGTCCTTCCGAGTGGCAGGATGCTCCTTTCAGAGAATTGCCACACAAGTTGGATATGCTTCATCAGTTGTGCAATTTGCTTGTGTCAGTGGTGACAAACATTCTCACACCAGTCATCCATACAGCACAGATGCCCGCCTGCATCATCACATTGTAACGGCAGTATTTTCTTGGGAATCCTCATTTTCCATTCTCTTTAAGTGCTCATACCATCTTAGCCTTTATGTTCCCATGCTGCTCCAGAAGGGCTCCCCTTTCAGAATTTAATTACCCTTCTGTCATCAGACCTCTCCTTGTTACTCCAATCCTGCTTCTGAGGAACTTCATTTCACATGCCTGTAATTTGCTTACATCTCTTCATTACCCATGTTTCAGATGCGTAGGTCAGTATTGGGATGTAGTAACTTCTATACATCACCTTCTTTGCTTTTTTGTGGGACGTCTTTGTTCCAAACCAGACTCCTAACACCTGGCAGGAATTCTGCTGCCCATCTGCTACATTCACCAATTTCTTTCTTATTTCTTCCATTTTCCTTGATCACACCTCCCAAGTATTTGACTCTCTCCACTTTCCTCAATTGTTCACCTCCAATCCTTATTCTAATAGTTGATCTATCTTTCTTTCTTTCTTTCTAGTTTTACCAGGATATCTCATTTGTTTTCATCTAATTTCTTTGCAAACTATCTTGCAGTTTCTTCCCAAGCACTCAACTATTCCCGAATCTCCTCCTCGTTACCCCAGATCGTCAAGTCATCTACAAACACCAATGCTTTCATCTTGTCTCCTCCAGTTGTTTTCTGCCACCTTAGTCATTATGTCATTCAAGATCACAATGAAGAGGAGAAGTGACAATGTGCTGCCCTGTTTCATACCATTTGTTCACTGGAACATATGTCCTTTCATTTCCCACTTTCACACAACTCAGGCTTCCACAGTACATCTCCTCCACTCTGCTTATTGTCTCTTTTTACACTTCCTTCTTTTCTAGTGCTTCCTGGACCTTTCTTCTACAAACACTATCAAATGCCTTTACTATAGCAAGAAAGACCATCACGAGGTCTTCCCCAAATTCATACTGGTGCTCCTGGAGCTGCCTCACTACAAATATGGGGTCAACAGTTTATCTCCAGGTCTGAAGCCATACTGTTCCTCTCTCAATTTGTTCTTGATGCTTGTTCAGATGCTGCTCTCCACGATTTTCTTTTAATTTTAATACCTTGGCAAAGTGTGGTATCAGTGTGCAGTAGCTTTTACTGTAGTTTTTACAATCCCTCTTACTCCCTTTCTTCATTACATGGACAATTAGTGCCCTATTCAAATCTTCTGAAGTCTTCTTCTCACATTACATTACCTTCATCATATGATACAGCCACTGTTTCCCAACCTCCCCTGCCGCCTTCACCATTCAACACTTACTTTGGCCATACCTGGTGCCTTTCCTCCTTTCATCTTGTCCAGTGCCAGTTACATTTCTTTCCATTTCACAGGTCCTTTTCTCCTCCAGAGTTTACTTCTACCTCCTTTAGTCTATTATCCTCATCTCCTAAACCATTCGGATTTAGCAAATTCTCAAAGTACTTCTTCCACACTATCTTCAGTGTCTCTCTGTTATTACAGAGAAACTTCGATGTTATGTTCTCCGATTTTACATTTTTCGTAATTCTACAACATGAATTCATAACCTTTGTGAAAAACCCATAAGATCAATGCTGAAAAATCCTCAATTTTACATTTCTTCCTAGTACAGTTTATCTCTGTTATAAGTTCTTACTCAATGTCTTACTTTACTTCATCCTGTTTTCTTCTTATTGACATCTGATGTGACTGAACGAATTATAAGTGGTTTGCTCCAAGAGCAGTGGTGCAATTCAGAGAATATTTTAGGCCTCTGAAGATCAAGAAGATGTGAAATAGGAAATGCTGACGTAATCCATGATCAGCATAGCCGACAAAAAAAAAAATGGCTCTGAGCATTATGGGACTCAACTGCTGAGGTCATTAGTCCCCTAGAACTTAGAACTACTTAAACCTAACTAACCTAAGGACATCACACACATCCATGCCCGAGGCAGGATTCGAACCTGCGACTGTAGCAGTCGCGCAGTTCCGGACTGAGCGCCTACAACCGCGAGACCAACGCGGCCGGCAAAAATGTTCCAGACCTAGCCAATAAATGACAAAGGGGACCAGCTGCCACTATTTCTTGTGCCACTTATAACTCAGTCTCATCTTTTTGCATGTATTTCCGATGTACTGTATTCAGCAGCAATTTCAATTGTCAACCTTTTAAATTCAAACACCGAGTCTCTAAGAATATGCTCGGTCATAATCAAGGAAACCTCAGCCATTTCCCGCTAGTGTGGTTTTATTGATTGGCGACTTGTTAAGTCACCAGCACACCCACCACACCACTGTTAACACATGAAAAATGAGCTCGCCTGCTGAGTGTGTGGAGATGGGGAGTAGTCCTTCAATGACAGGAGTACAAGTAAGTGTGAAAGAATTTTGTAAAGTGCTAAAAATATACTTTTCATGCAGATGATGTGCTATGGCACAGATGTCACATGGAAATAGAACTAGGGTTTTGCAAATAGCACATATTAAAGGCTTTTGTGTTCAAATCTGACATGATGAAGTTGCAACAACTACACAGACTACTCACATATATACTTTGCACCACACACTGTAGATTACAAAGACGTCAGCAGCGATAGAAGGCTTAAAGCAAAACTGTAGCGCCTTAGCTTTCTTTTAAATTTACATTTTATACAGTATACAGAAATTCACTGAGCTGACTTCTAATAAGCTTGTAACGTCAACTGGAGTAGTAAACTCATTTTTCATGTCTCTGTTTCTCTCATCAAGCCTAAAATAACACTTTGATGGTGGCAGGCATCTAAAATGTGGTTTGTAAGAAAAGCATTAAAAACTGACAGCAATGGTGAAAAATTTTGTCATAACGCAGACGTCAGCATTTATGCTTATGGTTTAACCAGTTAGCTGCTGTGATATTTTTGTTTTAATTCTCCATGTTCATAAAGTTTTGCTTCTTTCTGCACGAGCACAAAGGAAATATCTCTCAAAGATGTGTGTTTTGACTTAAATTATAAGTTGTAGAATGTCAGACAATAGCTTGATTGCCTTGTACCCAGATACAAATTTCAATTTTTTGATGAGTTTTTACTTGCTGTACCACACTGATGAAATTCATTACCACAAATTATTGTATAAACATGGTATTGTACATTTAATTTCCTTCACTTATACAAATTTTATACAATGTATTTGAGAAGATTGGTGTTTTTAATAATATATGCCAATTACATGTGTTTTTGCTTGTACTGATCATTCCATATAGCACTTTCTTACTTCCTCTGCTATCTTCCTTCATCATCTTTGTCCATTCTTCCATCCACTTTCTTCTCTCCTCAGCCACTGTCTTGTTTGCCTCTTTCCTCTTTTTGTTATACTCCTCTCTTGCTAATTAGGTCCTTTCTCCGAACCATAGTTTTTGTTCTCCCTTCCCACTACCTCCTTGACTCTTTCATTCCACCATGGTGTCTCCTTAAACAATTTTCTGTCACTTGTCCTTCCACACACAGCTACTGCAGCTTCTACCATAGCACTTTTAAATTGCCTTTATTCCCATTCTCCTGTTTTTGGTTCATCCTTATGTAGTACTACATGATGTCAAAAAATAATTGATAATTAATGGTATTGTATTTAACATGTTATTGGTTTTGCAAACTTAATATGTTCAAAGAAATATTGTTGCTGATTCTAAAATGTATATAAGACAATTGTAAGGTGAAAGAATTTTAGTTAGTAATATAAATATGTAAATGTGTAGCTTGAGGTGCTGGAGTCATGTTGGCAACGAAGCCGTGAACAATGAATGTAAATTACTTCTTTGAGGATTTTAGCATGAAAAAACTTGGTACGGAAGTGCCTAGACAACAACTGGTGTGGACTCACGGCATGCAATCATACGTGTTCATACTTGCATGTTTGTCAAAAAAATAGTGCACAATATTAGACAGAACTGCCAAAAACTGGGCAAGTAATGTGAAGTTAAAGTGCTTCAAGAAGAAGAATTTACGAAATGACTTTGGATGTAAAACATCGAGGTGTGTGGCTTATGGTTAACATGGATAGCAACTGAAAGGTGGTAATAAGAGCATGTTATCTCTTGGTGTGTTATGGCCTTTTTCAATTCTGGTTGTTAATAAGTCAAAAAAACGGTAGCGAAGATTCCGAAAAACCACTTTTCAAAATTATGACCACACAAATAAGGAAGCGCAAGTATATCGTGCAGCTCGCCAGACGTGAGTCCTTTGCTATTTCACAGTGCATCGAATGATCGAATGAACTTCATCAAAGATTGATAAACTGTTTTAAACTTGTGTTGTAACAGACCTATCTCTCATTACTAGTGACAGGAAGTGTACTAAGTACATCTGATTAAAATTTAATACTATTGATACTGATAACCTCTTAGTAATGCAGAATCCTTTCAGTTGTTGTGAGTATGAAATGGGGCTAATATCCTAGGTCATGCAAGTTTTGTTAATGAAAGTTCCAAGCATATTATTTAAATATTCCAACTAGTATCAGCCTGGATGGTAGACATAGGAAGATAATAAGTGTGTGCACATTATTGTACTTCAAACTTAACTGGGTACTGAGCTGAATCCAGACGAAACTGTTAGTGGTAATAGCAGATACGAATATCAACTGCTTTCCAGACTGTCTCACAGGTTTATGTTTCTGAAGTTCTTAGTTTAATAAGTTACTAATATTACTGGAAGTGTTGTAGCTACAAATAATTCAACTTAGCTTCCCCAAATGTTGTACTGGTTGCTTTTCACAGAGATGATGATGTGCCTATAAATAATTATTTGAGAGACTTGTGCCCATTTAAGATGTGAATTAAGTACTTCTGTTTTCCAAATAGACTTATTGCCATATGAGGGTTTAATGTGCTTCAGTGGCAAAAGGGTTATTGACTGAAGAAATGAGGGTATGTGGGATTGGATAGTAGTTATGAAATTAATGGCACTGTTTGACAATTAATGGTACTGGTACTTAAGCCCTCAATGCCAAATGTCACAAATTCACATCATACCAACATTGTGCTAATAATTGGACACTTAACTGTTTTTGGGCACCAGTGTTGGTACATAATGATTCTGCATGGGGCTACCAATGCTTCTGACAAGTGCTGTATTCTCCTGAGTGCTTTAATTGTAGTATGGCAATTGCAGTGACCACAAATTTATCTGACTGCCTTGGGGCATACCTGGTCACCACTATAAATGGTGATCGTTACCAATTATCAAAGTTTTGTCCGCATTTTTCAAATACTATTTTAAAGTTACAGTTTAACTAAAGGAGTGAAGATCAAAGAAAGAAGTTGGATCAAAATTGAGGGAGGACATTGCAGTGTACAGGGATACTACTAAAAGAATGGTTGAAGAACGACTAAAAGCACATATGAGCTGTTGAAGGGTAGGAACAGACAGCTCAGATGTTTAAGAACATGCTTTGCAGCTACCGGATTCAGTGCGACAAAACTTAGGCACTTGCAGCCACTAGCAGATACAATGAAAGTCTCTATAGAGGGGCCACAGATATAGCTAAACCGACTAATAATTTTAATTGGAGGAGGAGGGTGTACAACTGGATGATATCTGGATTCTGGTGTTGAAGATGTGTACTGGTCTTCCACCATGGAGTGATAGCAACAGAAGATGACACCACCTAACAATGGCCAATTGTGTTCAAGTATTTAAAACATATGACATCACACCTCTGTATGGGATCTCATGGAAACAAGTAAAAAGAATTTCACTTCTGTTTGTAGTGAGCCCAGGTGTGCGCGGACTTCCAAAGCAGCTACAAACCTCCCCACCCCTCAATGTCGTCCTCTGAAGATGGGGACAAAGCATTGGGTTTCAATAAGAAATTCATCTGACCATGACATAATAGCCCAAAGTATTTTAATATGTGTGAGTTGTCATCCTGTGGGTGATATCAAAATGTGTGAGTACCTCTGATACTAGTCTCCATTGGAAAACATTTTCACGATCATGGATGTCTGTGATTCAACATAATGTCTTCTACAAGTAACTTTGCGTTTTCATGATCTTTGGCACTTGGCACACCTTTGATGACCACATATCAGGTGAGAAGTCAGTGCAGACTATTATCCATCAATACCTGTTTGTGTCCTTTGGGAACCTCCCCAGAAGGTCAAAACCAATTCAGTGGAATAGCATTGCTGCAGGCAGGATTTGGTACCCCAAGTCTCCTGGAGGTAATTGCAGCACATTTTTCTGGCATGCCTTACAGAGGCTTACACTGTGTCTATGATTGGGAGATGCCTGGTCAGTGATACTTCCAACTGATTCTGCTAAAAGTCTTCTTTAATCCTACGTGACCAGATGTTGCAGCATTGTGGAAATACTTCAAACTTCAGGAAAGCTGGTCATAGATGAGCTGGGATGACATGCAACCATTCCCACACCATTGGATCATAGTGCCTTTTAGACAAATCCCCCCCCCCCCCCTCTCTCTCTCTCTCTCTCTCTCTCTCTCTCTCTCTCTCTCTCTCTCTCTCTGTCTCTCTCTCTCTCTCTCTTTAATTCTCCTAGTGTTGGCTTCTCCTTCTTCAAGACTTCTATGTTTTTCAGGAGTACTGTATCTTCCCTTTGTTCAGTATCAAGGTCATTTAACATAATGATAACAGATTTTGTTCAAAATGCTGCGTTCCACCAATGGTTTCTTTGAAAGGCAGTCAGTGTCCTTGTATTTGTATCTGCTTTACTATACCATTGTTACACAATACTTCTGAAACCACAGTGCCCATCTCATCAGTCAACTCGACAGATCCTTCACACCAGTCAGCCAGTGCAGAGGCTGGTGATCTGTCACAGCAGTAATTGGTTTGCCGCATAAATACGGTCAGAACTTGTTGATAGCCTAAATGTAAGTCACTCTTCCTCAATTGCAGACTAGTTCATCTCTTTAAGGCCATGATAAATTTTTTCTTCCACCTCATTCCATGAAAATTTGTCATCTCCCTGCAGTAGTTCTTGCAACAAACACACTTTGGTACAGAAGTCCCTTATGAATTTCCAGTAGTACAAGCACATTCCAAAAAAACTTCTCACTTCACGAATGTGCGAAGGAGTCCGAAAATCTGTGACTGCTCTAATTTTCTCTGGATCAGGACATACTCCGTCGCCATTCACTATATTTCCCCAAAATTTTCCATTTCAATGGTGGTGAAAAGGCACTTCTTTGGATTCAAATGCAGGCCTGCAGTCTGAACACACTTCAACACAGTTGTCAGGCAGCTTAGATGGTCTTCAAATTTGTTATATATAAAAAAACTACAATATCGTCCAGTTAACGAAGACTCATCATCAATTTGAAGTGTTGAAGCGAGCTGTCCATAATATGTAGCTGGAGTATTACATATTCCTAACACTATGCTTCTTAACTCATTGAGGCTGTCAGGAGTTATGAAGGCACTCCACTCCTTACACACTCAGCCTCAAGGCACTCCACTCCTCACACACTTGGCCTCACCAACCCTGATTTTCCAGTACCCTGCCTGCATGTTCATACGTGAGAAATATTTTTCTCATTTCAAGCAATCCAAGGTATCACCAATATGCAAGAACTGATAGACATCTTTCTTTGTGGTTTTGTTCAGTCAAAAAAACCATGTGTAGTCCTTCCTCCACAGGTGAGGACCAAGGGCTCCCTGAACGTTCAATTATGTTAGCTTGCAGCATCTTCTCCACTTCCTTCCCAATCGTCAATCACTCATCTCGCAACACCCTGTTTGAGCACTGGCTAATTAGTGGATGATGGTGTTTTACCATGGGCCACTTGATCTGTTTTTTTTTCCCCACTCCTGATTTGAAAGCATCCGAAAATTGATGCAGAACAGCTGTCTCTCATCAATGTTGTTACTCAGTCAGGTCAGATCCTATTGGCAGTACGATAGTGACTTCCTTTCCTGGGCTGTCTGTGGTGGTAACAGAGCACAATTCTTTGTCTACGACACTAAGCTATCCATCCTGGACTGTTTTGGCTGTCCCCACATGCACACCTTCAGGGACGAGGTCTGGCTGCTTGTGACAATTAATGATCCTAAGTTATCCTCGACCACCTACAGTACTTGTGATCATCGCTGGCACTTGTATTTGTACTGTGAGCCTGAATAGCTTTTTGCGATCGACAAAAAGCCTCAAAATTTGACCTAGCCTCTCAAGTGATGACTGGAGCTCATCTTGATTAAGCAGGGATAACAATGTCTTCAATGACAAACACCTGCCCAGAGCAATCTTTGTTATGTGTCTTTGTTGGAATAGTTTCGTCAATCTAGAGCTCTAATCTGTCACAGTCTCTGTCTCCTTCTCCTTGTGATACCTGGAAGTAGTCCCATCTGACAATAACATAGCAATTACATTCTGTCAAAATGGCAAATTTGAAGAGCCATGTTCTGTCACTGACAGTCATTCTTACAATACATGTTCCTGTCGGCTGGACATATTTCCCTTTTGTGAACTTCCACACAATCACTTTTGTATCATGGAACAGTCCTTTATAGCTAACAACGGTGTGCATCTCACATCAGAGAAAGAAAGCCACTGGGTCAACTAGTGCCCGAATAGGTTGGCCACCTATTATGACATCAATGAAATTTTCCGAATCTCAGCATCTGTCGCCCATAGAGGATTTTTCATCGAGACGGCCTCGTCTGTCTAGATCGCCTAACTTCGTTTTCCTAAAGACGGCAGCTGGACAAGCAGCTGGTATCTCTGTACCAAAATGGGGGATGGCTATGAAATGCTGGATGGTGACCTCACCTAAGGTACAGCAACAGGCTTCGTCCCACAGGTGAACTATAATCGTTCTTAGTTGGCTGGTGTAATAGAACTGTTGTGATGGTTGACATATGGAGGTGTAACAGTAGTCAAAAACTCACCTTCTTTCTCTGCAGTAGTGTACAACATGTCCAAGGCTCCACAATCCACCAATGCACCAATGTATTGCTCTAAGTCCTCCAAATCTATGTTATTCTACAAGATGTTATACCTGGATGGGAGTTCATTGTACCTGTGTCAGTCAAGTGTCGGGCTGTCGTCTGACAGAGTCAGTGGGAGTCCAAGGAAGCCAAGTCCATTCTTCATGGCTCATCTGGCTGGTGGCAGAGACTGGTGTTAAAGATTGATACAGTTCTTCTTTGAGATTTTCTATAACCTCCTGACATATGGGATCATCATTCATGGCTGCTGACTCTTGTGTACTCAATCTAACATGTCTGGCTGTCATACAATGCTCTTTCTCTTCCCTTACTAGCTGGCATATGAGACAGATGAGCTCATACTGATCTTCTCCAAGATATTTCGAGTCTTCCAATATCTTTGCTTAATCACTTATGTAGGTCACTAATAGGAATGAGGCAAGTACTACGGTAAACTTATCAGGAATCTATATTTAATTCTCCACACTGAATTTAGTTTTAATTGTGTCATCTCATTTGTTAATTTGACCTATTGTTTTTTGTTGTAAAGATACAAGTCCATACATAGAGAAGGGATGCCTTTAATGCAACATTTTAGTTTCCTCCTGAAAGATCTTATGATCTACAAAACCGAATGTCTTGGCAAAATCATCGAAAATGAGAACATGGTACTTTTTCTCATTTAGAGTATTCTTTACAAAAGTCAGACTGAGCAGTTGTTTAAAACTTGTCAGAAAAGTGGTCCATTATTCTGTTACAAGCCACCTCCTAAAAAATTACTGACAACAGGGGACGAATATAGATTAGTCTATAATTAGAGGTTACTCCAGTTTTCTGCACTTTAATAAATGGGTATTACTACTGAATATTTCATTGGTCAGGAAACATTTTCTGACTCTTTGGCTGATTATAAATTGAAGTTCTAATCTATCAGTTGAGTTGGCAATCTTTTATCTACTGGCAGAGCATTCAGTGTACATCTACATAAATCCAGTGTATCTGTATTTATTGGTCGATTTTTGTCCCAGGGTTTTCAGTTACTGTTAGGAAGAATTCATTTAATCTAGTGACCACAGATTTTGATCTAACACCATCTGTTTTGCAACTACTGCCATCAGGGTCTTTAATACCATTTGCATCAGTGGTTTTATTCAATTCATGTTTAATAATGGTTCAGAATGTCTCTGCACTGTTCTTAGACGTCTGATATTTTTCTGTATGATTTTTGCCTTTTAGATAACATGGTGAAGATCTTTGCAGTTTTCTATTCCTGGCATACGATATTTTGACCCAGGTGTTAGCTATCATTCTTCTCAGCTTTCCTGGCCAACACACACACACACACACACACACACACACACACACACACACACACACACACACACACACACACTCCTTCCCCCCCCCCCCCTCTCTCTCTCTCTCTCTCTCTCTCTCTCTCTCTCTCTCTCTCTCCCCCCCCCCTCTCCCCCACCCCCCCACCCCCACCCCCCGCCCCCAGTTTTTTCTACTGAGTCTTACTAATAATCTAACTAGCTGATGACGTTTAAAACATTTCCAGGTGGGTGCAGATACTCTATCAGAATTACTTTTTGTACTTTCCCAGATCTATTATAAACAAAAATTACTAAAACAGCTGCTCAGTTCAGTACTTTTTATTTTATTTATTTATTTATTTATTTGTATGTCTCACATGGAGCTTAAAATTGCAGGTATATGACGTTAGTAATACTACATATAACAGGAATATGAAAATACAATACTACATATAAAACTAACTAAATGTCAAGATCTAGTTTCCTAATCCATGTAAGATCTGTATCATCAGCTTTCATGAGGTTGCTCCAACTCCCCTGGTAGGAACACAAGGGGCATTCACCTCTAATGTGCTTGACTATCTGGTTCAGAACCCGACAGCCACAAACCGGAGACTGTAGCACCCCATTTGTAAAAATAGTCTGTGCATCGGCCATGCCCAGTGTGAGCTCTGTTCAATTTGACCCACAGTTTCCTGTCGAGTTCTGTGCCAGCAGTATCACAGTTATACTTTTGGAATCATTCATGCTCTTCAGGATTTTCAGTTACACTTTTGGAACCATTCACGCTCTTCAGGATTTTCAATAAGCTGACAGCTCTGGTCCCACAGGTCTGTCACCCAGGTATTACTGGCATCTAGCTGTTGTGCTTGTTGTAATGGTGGGTTTCTGGAACAGAGTCTATTTCATTGTAAATTTGGTATGTCTTCCTGCATGGGTAATTCCAGGTTCTCCTGTAGCTTGCGTATTCATTAAGCAAGGCCTCACTTCTGCGGATTGCGGGTGGATAGATGTTGCTCAGCAGAGGAAGCCAATAAACAGTTGTTGGTGTGATTGCCCCAGTTATTAACCACATAGTATTGTTCAACTGGATGTTGATCAATTTGGTGTGGCAGCTGTTTAGCCACACCGGGGCACAATACTTGGCTGTTGAGAAGACGAGCACATTGGACGATGTGCACAAGGTATCTGCTGAAGCTCCCCATGTCATTCCACACAGTTTTTGAATAATACTGTTCTGAGTTTTAATCTTGGAAGCAGTATTTACAAGATGTTTTCTATATGAAAGGGTGCTGTCAAGGGTAACATCAAGGTACTTAGGGTACCTGTTATGACAAAGAGTGTTTCCATTAAGTTTCACTCTGAGTTCCATGTTAGATTGCTTGCTTGTCAGATGGACTGAACATACTTCAGTTTTACTTGTACCGGGTTTAAGTCACCACTTTCTAAAACATGCACTCATAACGGATAGATCTTCTGTAAGAATTGTCTCCACTCATCCAAGATCCTTGGATCTACATACAAGAGCAATATCATCCACATAGCAGAATTTTGTTGACCTGGTATTGGGGAGATCGGAGATATATAGGTTGAATAACACAGGGACTAAGACGGAGCCCTGTGGTAGACCATTGCTTAATTTCCTCTCCTTGCTCGCATTTTCTCCCAAGTAAACACGGAAATATCTATTGTTTATCATGGTGTTGATGAGAGATACAGTTTTTCTGCATCGGACTGTTTTTAGTTATTTATATATCATCCCTTCTCTCCAGACTGTGACATATGCTGTGGTTAGGTCCACGAATGCGACAGATGTCTTCACGTTTTCTTAGAAACCAGTCTCTGTGAAACACATTAGGGCCAGTACCTGGTCGTAGCAACTTCTCTGTGGCCAGAAACCTGCTTGATCAGCTGGGATATGTTCCAGAATGAAGCTGCTAATTCTATTATAGATTAGCCTCTCCAAGAGTTTATAAGTACAGCTCAAAAGGGAAACTGGTTTGAAGCTTTGAGGATGGTCAGCTGGTTTACCTGGTTTCAAAATTGCCACTATTTCTGTTGTCTTTAGGTCGTTGGGCAGTGATCCAATATCTAGGGTGTTGGAGAAGAAGCGGACCAGCCATTGTTTTCCACCATTACCCATGTTTATCAGAAATTCTGGGTTTATATTATCCATACCAGGTGCTTTATCATGTTTAGTTTGTTTCAAGACCTCACCCAATTCAGTCAGTGTAAACAGTGGAAAGAAACTGGATTCGTTTGGGCATTTGGTTACCTGAAATACCATATTTCTGCCTGGATTTATTGGAGGCTCCGCCAAGCTGATGCATAGGACTCCACACCTTTCTACTTCAATGTCTGAAGTTTACATTTTCTACCATCTCACACCATCATACTCTTCTAGCAGTGTCAAGACTTTGTAGGAGCTCGTCTGCAATATCACTGTCATGCTTTGCTATACAGCGAGCAGTAGCAACAGTCTGGTGCTGCTGCTCACAATATGATTTCAGTTGCCTGAGACTCCAGTCGTGTGTGTGTGTGTGTGTGTGTGTGTGTGTGTGTGTGTGTGTGTGTGTGTGTGTGTGTTTTTGTATTGTTGACAAAGGCCATTGGCCAAAATGGCACATCATTTCATTTTTTGTGTATATAGTCACTCCTCCTATCCTTGTATTATGCCAAAAGTAATATGATACAGACTTGTTACCATTGCAGTGCAACAGTTCAGTTTCTCTCATTTCCAAATTATGTTCTGTTGTGCATAAAACATGTAGAAATACCTTCTGGTTTTTCAGTTACTTATAGTGATATGAGAAGCTCCTTTTTTTAATCATGCCATCTGTAGAAGATATTCCAAATGTCTACCAAGTACACTATCCTTTTCATAGTTACAATTCCGTGCACTATATAACTCAAAAACAGCTTAATCCACGATTTAAACAGAATGGCTTACCTCTTGAACAATTTGCACCAAAAGACGGCAGTGTAAGTGACATACAGAGAATCTTTACATATTCTGGCAAATTTCCCCACACTTTCAGGAACAATGTAATCTGCTATGAGGAACCAAACATCAAGGGGGTATCTAACTCCAGGTTCTTCCACAACACATGGTATTTTTATCACCTCCTCAGATGTCGCAGCCCTTTCTGAAACAGCACATGTAACGGAACTCACATTAACAGTAGGAAACTAAAAACAATCTTTGGAAAATTCTACTGTTACTAAGGTAAAATAACTATTAATAGCTGTGGACACAACAGCAATATCTTTAAACAAAAGTCCAATGTACTACCACAGGACACCAGGTGATAGAGTATTTTCCGAGTCAGAGTTCATTTTATGCCAACAAACTTCTCTTGTACTCTTGCCACTTCACACATCCTTGGGTGGAATAACCTCTCATCAGTAGCACCAACTTCACAGTAAATGCTAAGTAAGTAATTCAGCTCCATCCACTCTCTTCCATTCTATGGATGCAAAATATGCAGAAAACAAATAATTTCTTGTGCAGTCTTTTTTTCCCCATCATTTCTAGAAGAATATCCTCTTGCAGAAGCAGTTCATGGATAAATATCTCCTTTTACAGATGCTTTTTAGTGAAATTTCTGGGCAAGTGAATTTGTGAATGCCATTTGAAAATTACTGATAAAGGGTGGCCAGGGAGAATTGTTCAAATGGTGTTATTAGCAACAGGTTAGTACATCAGGATGATCAGACAGACAACTATATGGTTATAGGTCATGAAACAATGCAGTGCTGTGTCAGTCTAAGGATGGTTTGATGTTGGTTTACCTGCCTCAGAATGCATTTACAGCCATATGACAGTGTGATCTTTTTTGCCCCTTATCCTCTCAGGTGTTATTTCCCCCGTTTACCAAAATCACCCCACATATATAACATAAATGTATCATTAAAATTATTCAGTGTCATCTCTCATTACACAAAAATTCAGTGTTGGTTGGTTGGTTTTGGGGTTTGATGGGGGCTAAACATTGAGGTCATCAGTCCCCTGTTCCAAACAGACATACTTGTAAAAGGCCTATACAGTACAAGTGTAACCTCTGCACCCAGAGGGAGGGAACACCAAGGGGTACAGAGCTAAAATGAACACCGCAATAACACAAAATAAAGGACACTTAAAAGGAGCAGAGCAAATAGCTGACTAGGGTAAAACAGACTACAGTGGTTGATGGATCAGGTAAAAGGTCAACCACTCAACTACAAACGAAGAAACTCCAGCTGGAAAGCGTTGATAGAGGTACCAACACAACTTGTTACCATAAAAGACACTATTTAGGTATCCACGTCACAATTAAAGTCACTGGAGTGGGTGTAGCCTGAGAAATAATGCGAGAGCGCCCACACTAGAGTGAGCGATAAAACCCAGCTGCACGGATAAAACGTAAAACTGAGGCAGCTATAGAGGCATCGTCACCTAGTATTAAAGGAAGTGCAACTGGTAAATTAAAGGACAGCCGCAAGGGGGCTAAATGGGGGCAGTCCATCAGAAGATGGACCACTGTCAGCCCTGCATCACAGCGACACTTGGGCAGGTTCCCACATCGAAGGAGATAGCTGTGGGTCAACAGCGTATGTCCAATTCAGAGAAGGCAGAGAACAATTGAGTCCCTACGCGTGCTCCTCAAGGATGAGTTCCATACGGCCGTGGATGACTTTATCATGCGGAGCTTATTTGGCGTGTTCAAGACAGACATCGCGGACCTTGCGATGTAGGGCTGACCGGAGGTCTCTTTCCACAAGACCAAGCTCCAGGGGTGGTGAAGTGGTGGCCTGCTTGGCCAACCGATAGACACATTCGTTTCCTGGAATGTCGATGTGGCCCGGGGTCCCGAGAATAACACTGGTCGAGTGCTTGCAATCCACTCAGGGAATCACTGCATATGACAAATGACTCCCCAGGGCAGGAGGAAAGGGGAGCGAGTGCACGATAAAGAGCAACCAGCTCCGCAGTGAAAACACTGCTCCCACAAGGCAGGGAATGCTGCTCAGCGTAGTCGCTGTGGATGAAAGCAAACCCAGTGTGCCCATCGACCACAGGACCATCGGTGTAGACTACATCTACACCACGAAACGAGGCACGAGCCATCAATTGTTGACGAAGACTGGCAGGTGGAACAGAGGACTTGGAGTCGCAGGACAAATCCAAGCAAAGCCTCAAGTGAGGGAGGGACCAAGGGGGTAGAGGAAGAGGGCCGGAAGGATGGAGGAAGTGGAAAGGGCTCTAGTGACGAGAGAAGGGAACAAATGCGGACGGCGATCGGGAGACCCGACCTAGGCCGCTGTCGTGGGGAGGGGAGTGCAGACAATGGAAAAAGGAGCCTGTGGTTTGGGTGGTCGGGCGAGGTGTGGACGTGGGGGGATGTATGACGCAAGCAACTGTTGTCAGCGGAATCGTAGGGGAGGGATTCCAGCTTCTACAAGAAGGCTAGTGACCGGACTAGTGTGGAAGGCACCTGTTGCCAGTGTGACGCCACAATGGAGAATTGCCTTGAGGATCTGCAAGGTTGAAGGTGCTGCTGAGTCATACATCATGCTCCCGTAGTTGAGACGGGACTGGACTAAGGTCTTATAGAGCTGTAGGAGGGTTGTTCGTGCAGCCCCCCAAACTGTGTGGCTGAAGCAGCGAAGTATGTTGAGGTGCCGCCAGCACCGTTGTTTAAGCTCGCGAAGATGAGAGGTCCAAGTGAGCTGAGCATCAAACAGCATGCCAAGAAAGCGATGTGTCTCCTCAATACGAAGGAGTTCATTGGCAAGGTAGAGCTCTGGATGGAGATGGACCATTCGACGACAACAGAAATGCATCACTCGGGTCTTAGAGGCTGAGAACTGAAAACCATGGTTGGATGCCCAAAAATGTGCCTTACGGATAGCTCCCTGCAGCCGCCGTTCAGAGACACTGATGCTTGGGGAACTATAATACAGACAAAAGTCACTGGCATATAGAGAGGAACAGACCGATGACCCCACCGCAGCCGCAAGACCATTAATCGCCACCAAAAAGAGGGGAACACTGAGAACCGAGCCCTGCAAGACACCGTTCTCCTGAATATGAGAAGAGCTAAAATAAGTGCAAACTCTAACCCGAAAGGAGCGATTGGAGGGAAAATTCCATAGAAAAATCTGAAATGGACCCCGACAGCCCCATTCGTGCAGCGTAGCAAGGATATGATGGCGCCAGGTGGTATCATATGCCTTCCGAAGATCAAAGGAAACAGCAAATAGATGTTCTCGCCGAGTAAAAGCTGTACGGATAGCCGACTCTAGCGAGACTAAATTGTCGATCGCTGAGCAGCCCTGACGGAAGCCCCCCCTGTTGCTGGGCCAGGAGGCCCCGAGCTTCGAGGATCCACATGAGCCGCCGACTCACCATCCTTTCCAGGAGTTTGCACATAACGTTGGTAAGGCTGATAGGGCGATAGCTATCAACCACCAGCGAATCTGTACTATGTTTCAGCACCGGGATGGTAACGCTATCCTGCCAACGAGTTGGGAAAACGCCCTCCGTCCATATGTGGTTAAACAGGACGAGTAATTCACCCTGACAGTGTGCCGAGAGACGGAGATGAAACTGGTTGTGAATTCGGTCTGGACCTGGAGAGGCATCGGGGCAAGCTGTATGGGCACTTTGGAACTCCCATTCACTAAATGGGGCGTTGTATCGTTCCCAACGGTGCGTGCGAAACAAAAACTGTGTACGCTCAGCCTGCTTTTTAATGGCGCGGAATTCTGCGCTGTAGCCTGCTGTCATGGAACTACGAGCGAAGTACTCTGCCAGATGTTCGGCGATGGCAATTGGGTGAGTACAAAGTACCCCGAAAAGTAGGGTAAGGGACAGACGCACGAGGGCGAAAGCCAAAAATGTGCCGAACCCGCGACCACACCTGAGATGAGGAGGTGCGAGAACCTATGGTAGCAACGTATCATCCCCAGCAGTCCTGTTTGCTCCGCCGGATTAACTGCCGAGCCTGGGCCCACAGCCGTTTAAAGGCAACTAGATTCTCTAGAGAAGGATGACGCTGGTGTTGTTGCAGGGCTTGCCAGCGGTCCCGGATAGCTTCTGCAATCTCTGGTGTCTTACAACGGACTGACTTACGCCTTAGGGTACTTGAAGAACAGGGGACAGCTGAGTCAACTGCAGAAACAATGGCCATAGTGACCTCGTACACTGCCAAATCAGTGTCACCAGGAAGTGGAGCAATGGCCATAGTAGCTGAGGTGTAGGCTGCCCAATCAGCTCCACGAAGAGACCATCGTGGCAGCTGGTCAGGGGGTTGGGATTGAAGAAGAGAAACCAGGATAGGAAAGTGGTCGCTACCACTGAGGTCGTCGTGGAACCTCCAACTGAGGTATGGAAGAAGACCTGGGCTACTAAGAGAGAGGTCAATGGCCGAGTATGTGCCATGAGTCAAGCTAAAATATGTGGGAGCACCAGTGTTAAGAAGGCAAATGTCCTGCTGTGCCAAGAGAGCCTCAACGTTCCTACCCTGGCCCGAGATCTGGTCCCCACCCCAAAAGGAGGAATGGTGGGGGGAGCTGGGTGAACAAGACAGCTAGGGGTCAGCAAGAGGGACAACCTCATCCGAGTGAAGGTAGAGGGAACAGATAGTAAGATCCATTCCTGCCCGGATTCTAACAGCCACAGCCTCGAGAGCCGTGTGAATTGGCACTGGGGCACTAGGAACAGTGGCAATAACATAAACACAGACACCACCAGACACCCTGTCGTATACTATGTGGTTCTTATAGTAACCCTGGTAGCCACAGAGGGAGGGGGTCTGCTGAACAGGAACCCAGGTTTCCTGTAGGGCCAGACAAGCAGCAGGGAAGTGGCACAAAAGCTGTTTCAAATCAGCAAGGTGGTGGAAAAAACCACGGCAATTCCATTGAAGGATAATGGTATCCGACTGTGAAGACATGAAAGAACAAGGGGTGGGGGGATAGGTCACGCCTTAGAAGCGCTCGCCACCACCAATTGCGAAGTAGCCTCATCAACTTCCATAGGAGCTGCGGGTCGAGCAACATGTAGCTCCTGAGTGGCCGCTAGATGCACCATATCATCTTCAGGTGCAGTGGTGAACTCCTTTTCTGTCTCTATGACCTCCTCCTTTTGCTTTTCCTTCTTTTTGGTAGGGTCCCGTTTGTCCTTTGGTTTATCAGGCTGAGTGGGCTTTTCCGACCCAGTCTCATGGACCGAGGAAGACCTGGAAGCCCTATGGCCCTCAGGTGGTGGCTTTTTCAGCCACTGGCTGACATCTGGAGGGGCAGTAACCATGGAAGGGAGGGCACCAAGCGATCCCTTCTGAGTGAGGGGAGCTGGAGGAGGTGGGCACCTTCTCTGGCTCAGAGGTGGGGACGGAAGTCCCCAAAGAAGGAGGGGTTGTTACTCCTATGTTGAAAACAGGGGAGCAACAGAAGAGGGCGTTCCCCCAACTACCAGGGGGGGCAGGAATAGACGGCCGGGCTGGAGGGCCTACAAAAAGTGGCTGAGCTTCGGGGCTCATCACCAGGGATGGCGACATCAAAGCTGCTGCAGCATACGTCGATGAAATGTGCACAGGGTGAAGTTGGTCGTACTTGCATTTAGCCTCTGTGTAAGTGAGCCTGTCCAAGGTCTTATACTCCATAATCTTCCATTGTTTTTGATAAACCGCACAGTCTGACAAGCAAGGTGAATGTTTCTGTCCGCAGTTGACACGAACAGGGGGGTGGCGAACATGGGACGTTGGGGTGGGAGGCAATTCCACAATCCCGACAGGTAGGGTTGACATCACATCTCTATGACATATGCCCAAACCTCCAGCACTGAAAGCAGTGTATGGGAGGAGGGACGTAAGGCTTACCATCACACTGATATATCATCACTTTGACCTTCTCCGGCAGGGTGTCACCATCAAAAGAAGATGAAGGCACCGGTGGCGACCCTACTATCTTTAGATCCTCTGAAGACACGTCGTAAAAAGTGGACACCGCAGCGTTCCAGATTTGCACGGACCTCGTCATCAGACTGCAACAACAGGTCACAATGAAAAATAAGTCCCTGAACCATATTGAGGCTCTTATGAGGCGTAATGGAGACTGCAACATCACCGAGCTTGTCACAAGCAAGCAATGCCCGTGACTGTGCTGAGGATGCTGTCTGTATGAGGACTGCTCCAGACCTCATTTTAGACATGCCCTCAACTTCTCCAAACTTGTCCTCTAAATTTTCCACAAAAAACTGAGGCTTGACGGTCACATATGCGTCCCCATCTGTTCGGCTGCAAACCAGAAATCGAGGAGAATACATCTCACCAGGTAATTTAGACCGCCGTTCCTCCCCTGGTGTGAGCAGGAAAGGGAACCGATTGGGGGTCAAACTTTAAAGCATTTAACTTTCCTTTCTTAGAGACTCGTGCTTGTGCACTATTCGTATTTCTTTCCCACGAGCAGCTAGGGAAAGGAATGTCCACCCAGACAGAGCCCCACTTGCCTGGGTAAGCCTAATACAACCGGGGGGCGGCAGGTTCCCCAGGGTTTGCCTGCTAGCAACTGTTCTACCTCAACAGCCATGCGTCTCCTCGGCGTGCAGCACACCTTGAGATTGAGGTTTTTTTTATAGAGGTTTATACCATCCTCGCAACCCAGGCAGTTAAGCAAAGATCCCCGGGCTTTGTACCGTACAAAATTCCACCATTGCGCCTCACGGTGGTCGTTTAAGCACGCTCACAGCTTATGGTATTTAGGACTGGTGGCGCTTCCCAGTCCCCAGCTCACGGACCCCGGGGTCGCCAAGCCCGTACCCACCAACTAAATGCTGAGCCCCCTTGAGGGTAAAATTTCAGTGTGCCATGTGTGCAGAGAAGTGCTTTTATCCCGTAATTTCACTATGTTCTTAGGAAGACATCCATTACTCTGAATGAAGGAGATCATCACCTCAAAGCCCTACTGTCAATACTGGCCTTAGCTGCAGTAGTACAAGTAATGCCAGCATTAATTTCTTTAGTTCATAGTTAGTATAATTTACTCACATTGCCACTTCAGACATACACACACAATTTTAATAGTTGTGGTATCACATGCCGACACCACCCCACAGGTGTCAAAGTTGGCAATGGAACTGAAAGTTTCTGTCTGACACCGACAGCAATCATGCAGAATACAGCAGACCCAATGCAGCACACCCTCTGAGCCATGCCTCCAGCAGCTCTGTACCAATCCTCTTCCTTGTTGACAGCGAGAGCTGGACACTCTCTTGCTGCATCATTTGTAATGAGTCTATATATGCTTGAACAAATACAAGTTGCATAAATATTTCGTTTATTGTGTTAACTTATTCAATAATCATTTCTGCTCCTGCCCAGCTTTCCTATGACGACAGCAAGGTACTGTAGCACACCTCTATTTACCATTGTGTATGAAGTTTTAGACAACATGCCTGGCGACAAGTCATGCTGCCTATACGTGACCATTTTCCAGTCTTTAAGTTCACTTTTTCCCATTCTGTTGTCTTTTTTGGTTATTTTCTGCCGTTCTTGCTTGTCTTTTGTCCCCAGTGTTTGCCTTGCTTGAACCCTTTATATTCTAGGTTCCATGGCTGCTGCTTTTGCATTCCTTTCTGCTTTCTCTGTGCTTATTTGTCTTGTTATTCTGCGTGTCGCTCAGTTAATATCCCTAATTGGCCGATTTCGCCCTTTGCACTGCCTGCTGTTGATCTAACTGAGTTTATTCAGTCTCAAGAGTCAACAAAAGGTGCAGCTACTTGAAGTGATGACCTCACACAAGACACTGGACTCAATGGCAGCGCCACCGCCTGCATATGCACCGCCATTTCGTTAGTTTGATGAGACGAGGTAAGACTGGACAGAATACCTCGCACAGTTCTACACGCACATCACAGTGCATCACATACAAGGTACTGACCAACACTCTCATTTCTTGGCCAAGGTGGGAGTGACAAGAGGCTTTGCGCTAGACTTTTTCCTGTTTGTGCCCAGAAGGTGCTTACAGAGGACAGGATTCAAGTGGCGGATGCACGTTACAAATTCCTTAGGTTATGTAAACAACAAGGACAGACACACTGTCAGCGGGTGACTGAACTGCAAGGCTTTACTAGACAGTGAAGATTCAAATGTGACTGTGTCGAATATTACAGTGATACAATGGTTCATGACACCATGACACACAATATCGCTGACGCTCAAATTCAGGAACAGATTCTGCCAATTCTAGACTATCAGCATTCCTGCAAAAGTGCAGCAGACAGTTTAGGGGTACTGCCTGTTTGTTTTGTAGATAGCCATTACAAACAGACCTCACAACCAGCTCACACACAGTGGCCCAGCCAGTAACAGCCACAGTGCTCGCGTTAACATGTGTCACATCCAGCACAAAGTGTGAAGTCATGCCCTCACTGTAATATGGCACATGACTGCCAATCTTGCCCCTCGTGTGAAGTGACTTGCTATTTTCTTGCAGCAAACAGGGCCATCTACAGTCAGTCTGCTTACAGAAATGTGAGGCACCCTCTTCTGCTACTCCTTCACGCAAATCTAGGGCACAAACAGAGTGTAGTGCATTTTCAAAGCCCTACATTATCTTTAGAGCATAACAACACTGCAATAGCCTACATGAGGACAAAAAACTTTTCGTGTCTCTCATTATTGCAGGGAAGTCAGGCAGTTTGCAACTGGACACTGGAGCTTCAGTGACTTTGCTCAACCATAGCACTAATTATGTGCTTGGCGCACCTACGTTGTGCACATCACACCATACACAGATGATATATAAAAGCCAGGATGTTCCTGTCTTACGCACTTGTAGGCTTCCTACAACTTTGCAAAATTTGATGAACACAGTGACATTTACCGTGCTTTCCACCCATGTCAGCACTAATATATTTGGTCTATACTCTTTGATTTTTTTGGTTTAAGGATTCAGGACAATGTACTTACTGTTTCTTCCTTTGATCCTCTGGCATTGTTGCTAAGTTATGAGTAGAATTTCAGGATTTGTTTTCTGAGGGTGTACACAAAGCCATTTTGTTTCCCATGTCACTATGAAGGACAATGCATAGACACGTTTTGTTGGAGCTCGTCTCATTCCTCATGCTTTCTGTGAATAGGTGGCTCAGGAACTTACTGCTTTGCAAGGCAGTAGGGTCGTAGCACCCATTACTGCCAGTCAGTGGGCGTCCCCCCTGACTGAGCAGTCGCAATAAGTTTTTGTCATTAATACTCGTCTGCATCTTTTCAAATTTTTGAGATTTCCATTAGGCAGTGCTTCCCACCAATCATATTTCAGCACTTTCTAGAGCAGCTGACTGCAAAAAGTTACTTTTCGCTAGAATTATTTGGATGACACTGTCATCTCAGCTGCACTCCTGATGAACCCATTGTCAATCTTCGCATTCTGCTCCAAGTGTTGTCTGCAGCTGGTCTCAAATGTAACAGACAAATGTGTGTCTTTTTCAGACTGAACATAAGTACTTATGACACGTCCTCAATAGCCAAGGTGTTCATCCAATGCAATCACAACACAACAACATACAACCTGATGTGCTTCATTTGCTACACCAAGGTCACTGGGGCATTGTTCACACCAAGCAGTTATGACATCATTGCAGTGGCACAGTCTGGATGCACAAACTGAACAATGACTTTTCAGTGCCAAGCCTGTGCTGAACATCAGTCAACTCCACCTCAGTAGTTCTCTGCATGGCCCAAACCTCAAGCACCTTGGCAATGACTGCATTTGGTTTTCATAGGTCCTTCCGGGAATATATGTTGGCTCATCATTGTTGATGCTTTAAGCAAACTTCCCTTTGTGGTTCCTATGCACTCTCCTATGGCTCATTCCACAACCCAGGTCTAGTTGTCAATCTTTTGCCTCGAGGGTTTGCCTGTAGTGATTGTGACTGACAATGGACCTCAGTTTGTTCCCACTGAGTATGAACAGTTTTGCAGTGCTGCCAGCATCACGAGTGCACCATTCAATCCGCAATCCAACAGTGAAGTTGAATGCTTTGTATGAACATTTAAGCAATAGATGGACGAAATTCATGCCTCCCACACACAGGATCAAGCTCTGCCACTATTGTTGTGTTTCTATCGCTCCGAGCCACATGACAGACCATCACTAGCAGAGTTGTTAAATGGACAGTGTCACTGCACCTTGCTTCAGTTGCTGCACCTGTCCTGGAGGGTGGCGCCCACTCCGCCCAGACAAGCAAAGTATCACACTAATGATTTGGCCTTTTACAGACTGTATGGCAGAAGGAGATGCTGGGAGCGAGGTACTATTGTATGTTTTCTCGGACGTTCTATGGATTGGATTGGATTGGATTGTTTGGGGGAGGAGACCAGACAGCAAGGTCATCGGTCTCATCGGATTAGGGAAGGACGGGGAAGGAACTCTGCTGTGCCCTTTCAAAGGAACCATCCTGGCATTTGCCTGGAGCGATTTAGGGAAATCACGGAAAACTTAAATCAGGATGGTTGGACGCGGGATTGAACCGTCATCCTCCCGAATGCGAGTCCAGTGTGGACGTTCTATGTTTCTCGTGCACAGACAGAAAGGATTGCTGAGATGCCATGAGAATCAGATTCATCCAAGTGAACTGTGGGATACTGCTGCAGGCTTTGTGCTTCCAGATTCCATGCCTGCCTGGATGCAGCAGCTCTTGCTGCATCTGGGTCCTGCGGGCCCCTCGCCATTGGTCGTGTCCTGGAGCTCATGGAAGCCGATGTCCTTTCACAGGTGCCGCCATCTTGACAGCCACCGTCATCGGGTGATGGGCCCTCCTCCCAGGATCTGCCCCACATGCCATCTCGAGTACCACTGCAGACATCAAGGTACCTCTGTCTTCATTTTCTGCTCCACCTCTGGATGTGAGTGTGCACACTCTGCCCTGTTTTTCAGCTGCTGTTCCCAGGCAGGCTTGAGGCATGAGCAGCAGCTCAGGAACTGCCTCAGTCTCAGCTCCAAACACCTCATTGCCACTTGCATCCAGCCCCCCCACCCCCATCCCCCAAATCACTGTTCACTCATCTACACTACATGACAATGGTGAGGTGGTCTGGGTGAGGGGAGGAATGTGGTATCACATATCAATACCACTATATGGGTGGTAAAGCTGCAACAGAACTGCAAGTTTCCATCAGAAACTGATAGTGCGGTCGTATGGGATATGGCAGACCCTACGGAGCACACCTGCTGAACCATGCCTCAAGCGGCTATGTGCCACAAGCACCCCCTGTCATTGCGATATAGGACAGTCGACAGCAGCCACATGACCCACTGACACTTCGAGCCTCTTTGCTACGTGAGGTTATGCAGATGCCGCCTAGTTACAGCTCTGACACCATCAATCGTGCTGAAGTAGAGAGAGCCTCTTCCTTGTTGACATTGAGAACTGGGCTCTGTTTTCTTGCTGTATCATTTGTAATGAGTCTTTGCATGCTTAGAAGAACACAAGTTAAGTAAATCTTCTGTTTCCTGTGTTAACTTTTTCGCTAATCCTTTCTGCTCCTGTCCATCTTTCCTAAGACAGCAGTTGCTGTACCACTCTGCAGCCCACCTCTCCTTACCGTTGTGTACTGAGTGGTACACAACAATACTAGTCGTCATATTAAAACTATAATTTCTTAGGTAACTATGATGTAATACATATTGTATGTGTGAAACCCTGGTCTAATGTAAGACATTGTGCAGCAGTGTGTTTGTTTGCTGATGATGCTGTAGTGTAAGATAAGGTGTTGAAGTTGAGTGACTGTAGGAGGATGCAAGATAACTTAGGCAATATTTCTAGTTCGTGTGATGAATGGTAGCTAACTCTAAATGTAGAAAAATTTAAGTCAGTGTGGTTGAGTAGGGACAATAAACCCATAATGTTCAGACAAAGCGTTATTATTGTCTTGCTTAATACAGTCACATCATTTAAATATCTTGGTGTAACATCGCAAAATCAATATGAAATGGAATTAACAAGTGAGGATTGTGGTAGGGAAGATGAAAAGTCAACTTTGGTTCATTGGGATAATTTTGGGAAAGTGGGGTTCATCAGCAAAGGAGACTACATACAGACACTGGTGTGACCTATTCTTGAGTACTGCTTGAATGTTTGACTCTGTACCAGGTCACTTTAAAGCAAGGCATCAAAGCAATTCAGAGGCAGGCAGCTTGATTTGTTCCCAGTAGGTTTAAACAACATGCAAGTGTTACAGTGATACTACAGAACTCAAACAGGAATCCCTGGACGGAAAATGACGTTCTTTTCGAGGAACACTAATGCAAAAATTTAAAGAATCAGGATTTGAAGCTGACTGCAGAATATTTTCACTGCTGCCAACATACATTTCATGTAAGAACCACGAAGATAAGATACGAGAAATTAGGGCACATAAGGAGGAATATTGTTAGCTGCTTTTTCCTCGTTCTATTTCCGAGAGGAAGAAATGAAATGACCAGTAGTAGTACGGGATACCCTCTGCTATGCACCGTATGAAGGCCTGCAGTGTATGTACATGTATGTAAATGTAAATGTAAATGTGGATGTAGATGTTGGGGCTTACAGCCCTAATCACATCAGGTTAAATAAATAAATAAATAATAAAATATTGTTGGCATACTGTGAAGTATGGTTAACACTTTTGAGTGGTTTTTTAAATCAGTAACTTTCATGAATTTATCATAAAATTAAAATATTTGTTGACTATAGTCTTTTCAAAATTATTTTAGGATTGACAGAGAGGACAGATTTTGTGGGTGAAGGTGGGGGTGGGGTGGTGGGGGGAAGGTCTGAGGGGGAGGAATAGGTGGGGGGGGAGGGAAGGTGTGAGGGGGAGGGAGGAGGGGGGAGGGAGGAACCACACGGCAGGCCAAATCACTTTCCACCCACACTACCTGCAGCTGCAGCAAATCCCCGAAGTTGTCAAACCTTTACCCCAAACAAAACTTCCTGTTTGCAGCGTGCTTCAGTTGCAGCCAGCTTGCTGTCCTGGATGATCGTTGCACCCTGTGACTTTCTGCATATTCGTTTTTACAGTTGTAGAAGTTGTTACCGTTAATCATTGCTGCCGTTATTCACTGCTGCCATTACTCTTTGTGTGATACTCAATGATGTCAGCGGGAAGTTCATCAAAAGTTATAAGTGGAATGTTCAATGTCATTCTCCCGGTCAGGGAATTCTCATAAAATGGCAGTCAAGAGAAAAGGTTGGGAAGGAAATGTTCAACAAAGAAAAGGAAGCTAAAGAATCATCAGAAGTTAACATCCCTGGGAAAAAAGCGTTATATGGACAACGGATAACCAACATCGATTCATTTACAGAGGATGCGATTTGTCATCTTGCATACGATTATCGCAGGAAGAAACATCTAATGCTCAGGAAGTTGCTAGTCACACTTACAGAATCAAGACATTTTCAAGGCAGTCGCACATCCTTGTCCACAGTTTTAAACAACCTTGGCTATCACTATGGACACTTCTGTAGCCATAAGCTGTTGATGGAGAGGGAGGATATAGCTGCATGGTAATGCCGATTTTTAAGGGGCATCATGAAACAGATGGACAGGCGACACAGCTAAAGGAACAATGGCACTGCCTTGTGGCAAGGATGGCAGACTTTTCTTCGTCACACAGACACCTTGAAGGGTTTTCTCCCAAACAGTCTCCTGCTTTTTAAATCAAGGAAAACATGAGATCATCATGAAGGAATGAACCGTGTTACATTTATAAAGTGGTTTGAATATTCACTAATACCAAATCTTGGAAAACAGTCTACAATTGTACTCGATAATGCTCCTCACCAATCAGTTGTTGTTGACAAGGCACTTACCATGGCAAACTGAAAGGAGGAAATGATCGATTCACTTCAGCATCATAATGTCAATGTAAGTGATGACCTTAAAAAAGGTGGAACTTATGGAAAAAAATCTCTCTCCATAAGCCACAGAAGCCACTAAAGAATTGACAAAAAAAAATTATGGGCATACAGTTGTTAGGCTGCCAGCTTATCATTGCCATTTCAACCCAATAGAAATAATACAGGCTCAAATTAAAGGTTACATTGTGATGAATAACAGTAAATTTACCCTCTCTGCAGTTGACACACTCCCAAGAGAAGCTGTCAGGAACACCATCACCAAATGTTGGAAGAAAGCTGTCAAACATATGCAGAGCATCATGGAAAGGGCGTGGCATTATGAAGCTCTTTCAAAAATTCAGTGGAGGGGATGATAATTTCATTACATGATAACAGTGACAGTGACACTTCAGGAATCCATCACAGCAATGAGAGAAACATCGGTGGAGTTTTTACATTATCCTCGAAGAATTGGAGCACAGGCAGATTTTTGAAATTTCAATAAGAAAGACTTAACAGCAATTAATTTCAAAGGAAGTTCATCACAGAAATTCAGTATGCATCACACAAAATAAATCTTACTATTTACAACACAAGTCCTGTAATACAGAGGCCCTGTTATTTGCATCGCTTTTTTTCTTTCTCAACAATAGAGGTTGGCCTATTTAAGATATGTTTTCTACTGTGATAAACATGCTTAATCTTATTTTTAATTGCTTTAGAATTAAGTAGGCATATCAGAAAAATTAATAACGGTTTTGTTACAAACCTATACCAATCTGTTTCTTGTTTCGAAACTGTACCGATGCCCGATTAGTAGTTGACGCCTGAGTGGACCACCGTGCTCCATATTTAACTCAAATTATCTCTCATTAGAGATCTCTAGCACAGTATTTGTTTCAAACATATGAAAATATGATGTCTTCTTAAGATTTCATTTCCATTATGTATTCACCAACTTCAATAACAAAAAAGTTTCCTGCATGTAGAAAATTGAGTAACGTCATGAAAAAATGCACTTTCATAAACCGTCCTAATAATATTTTAATAATTTTTTGTCCCTGATAAAACAACAAAAACATAGCATAGTTCTTTCAGAACACACTGATTCAATTTCTGTATTTATAAAGTGAATAGTTTGCCCGTTTGAGCAACTTGAATGAAATGTAAGATTACGCTTGTGATCAGTGCGGCACGCTGCAACTCTGTTCTGAGCGTCCATATGCTCCTGCCGAAGCATCAATCCTAAAGTAATTTTCGACACACCATATCATATATCTTCAGTGCCTGTTAAGTTTCATGAATCTAAGTAATAAATCAAGCTGTCTGTCTCCCAGTTTTTAAGATGACCCAGTATCTGAACAATATGGTCATCTTCCACAGACAGACATAGAGGGACATCACTGGTTTTAATTTTCTGGGGCTCTTTAAAATGCAGATGACAAGATGTATTCCAAGGATTAAAATATGAAGAAAGAGTCCTAAATGAATTTAGATTTTAAGCATTAAATACTTGATCACAGGTATTGCAGTTTTGCTGAAAGTTAAATGTGAACAGCTATGCTGTCTAGATTATTCGGCCAGAGTACCCTCACAACATATTCAGTTCTTCTTTACTGCCACTTTAACAACAGTCTTGATGTCTGCAACAGCCTATTCACGAGTTTATCCCTATGCTCTACAAAACTACAATTTAGAAGAGAATGCTAAAGAGACACTACTTACTGTTAGTTTACCATGAAAGCAGACACAAAAATGGCATAAATACTGCTGTAAATCAGAGAGGATGTGTACATTCAAGATGAGATGCATAAATAACAATGAATACACAGTTTATAATGTATATAAAACATACCCACCCATAACAGAATATTTTCAATTTTACCCTGCTATTTTATCATCAGTTTATAATGGAATATGGGATTTGTTTCACATCCTTTTTCAGCTGCCTTATCTGCTTCCATTAATCAATCCTAGGTCTTTTGCCCACATCTGCTTCTTTTTTAATGCTTCTCTCAGCACAAAATTTTTGTCATTGTGCTCATCTAAGCTATTATTCATTCATTCATTTTGTTCACCACGCTGTTTCCTTTCATCACTCCACTTGTTTCTCAGGTTATTTCCTTTTAGTTTGTGGTCTCTTATTGTAAGACACATATCACTAACCCAGTATTATACAGAACAGCACAGAGAGAGAGAGAGAGAGAGAGAGAGAGAGAGAGAGAGAGAGAGAGAGAGAGAACCACCTCTAAAACCAGTGCTGAAATATTGCTTGGTCACTTTGGGTCATTATCACAACTATTACCTTGTATGCCACCAGCATTTTCTTCTCAAGTTAAAAGACTGCATCAAATATTTTAGTCTGAGCTGTAACAGAGAACAATTCCACTGATACAAAAAGTAATAAAACATAACAAAAGTTAGAAGACAAAAGAAATGGGATATCATATAGCATTAGCTAGAAAAATGAAACTCATTTTCTATAGTTATACTGCACAGAACATGGCACAAAACTGAACTTGCTGAATTACAATAAAGGAAAGGACAAGAAACAAATTAAAGATAGAGAATTTAAGCAACTTTGTCACCATTATTCTTTTCCTACATTAATAAAAGTAGCACTTTGAAAGCACACAAGAAAAACTGAAGTTGCAAAAAGAAATAGCAAAGAAATGATAGATAGCTTAAAGATGGGATGAAAGAGACAGAATATAATGCTGCCTTTGACACACACGCACACACACACACACACACACACACACACACACACACAAATTCAGAGAAATTAACTTTGTTGTGTTCAAACCCTTCCCTGCAAGAACCCTATTCTTGGAAATGTCCTTCATTCTTCAGCCTATCATCTCCCACTTCCTAGCTTTTATACCAACAATGTCCATTCTGTCACTGTCAAATTATGTTCACTCTATATTTTAGCAACCTACATGACTGCACAATTCAGTTCCTTTCACCCTGCATTTAATAACCCAGTAATAATAATAATAATAATAATAATAATAATAGTAATAATAATATTTCATGTGGCGCAACAGCCTGGTGCAAGTCTTTCAGCAACCCTGTACAGAAGTTAATTTACACTTTATGACCAGTTCTATCTTCTACCAGTTGCCCAACCATTCCAGCTATCAGAAAACTGGAATTTTTCTTCCATTTCATTTTACTACTGCATAAACATGCTGCAACAAAAAATGAAAAAATATTTACCTTATGAACAAACATAGTAATCTTTGTGTACTTTGGCAGTCACACAACTGGTAATTAAAAAAAGAATAAAATCTGGCCAAAGATGATATAAATACGCTGACAGCAGTCCTAAGTCCTATTAGAAATGGTAATAACAATAGAGATTCGTGAAAAGTAGAATCACATTGTGTATTAATGTGAAAGCTTCAGTCACCTCCATGGAAACTCTGCTGATAACATCATGTTATACAAGAAAGAATAAGTATTTTGTCGATTTTTGCAAAATGGAACAACACTGAAGACTTCTAAACAGATACATACTCAGAAAATGAACTTACCACCCTGTGCAATTGTGTTGCTTTTCTTTACCCCACGCAGGCTGCTGACTGCTGACTTTCTTCCTCCCATTGACAAATCTGAAATAAAGAGACAAAAACTACGGATAAGGTAACTACTTTCAATCAGTCTCATAGAACACCACACAGTTTCAGTTTCAATAGTTTAATTTCAGGTAAGCGCAGTTGTACCTATTCTGGCATCATACTATGACACATGGAAGATAGGTGTCAGACTTCTTAAGGAGAAACACTTGGCATCATGGTGTGTGGGGAGTGACACTGCACATGTTTATTGTAGCATTTTGGACTTAACTTACACCTATGTGATGCATTAGGGTATGTTGACAACATTGTGGGAGAAGTGGTACATTTATTAGCTGTCTCTCAAGCTGAGGGCCAGCCATACCTTCAAAAATCAGGTTTGGAAGCACTGTCCAACAAAGTGTAGGGCATACCCAGAACTAAATTATGTCTTAACCTACCACACATTGTCAGGATACTGCACAATGGTGGGCTCTGAGGAAAGGAAGGTGTAGTTTGTTCACCTGCTGACTGTTGATTACATCTACCACCAGACACGGCAAGTACCCTAATGCTTTTCTCAAAAACTTACTGTGCAGAGAAAGTAATTTCAAATGATTGAGCTAAGTGCAACACTTACTGAAACAAAAATTGCATAACAGCAGCAATTTTGACCACACTTTTCAAACAGGAGCTAACTGAACAATCACATTTCTAATAAATGATTCAGCATAGGATTTGTCCCACTGTTTGCAGATGAAATTAACCGAGGAGATAAACCCAGTAAGATTGCAGGCCAGGTCACATACGACAGACCAGAGCACTTGCTACATTGGTTAAATTTTATCCTTGAGGCTATTATGCGAGTTTGCTGGTCATTATGATTAATTAGTGAATCACAGATTACAGAATATGAGAAGCTATTTAGTTCTACTAATGGGCATTAGTTCTGGACTACGGTAGTTCATATAACTTGTTACTGGCAGGAAGAAGTAAGGCATTCTGACAAAATGGATACATGATACCACTTTACAGCGAAGTAGAAAATGTTGCAGATAATGTGCCCAATACTTATCAGATTCTTCAATACTAGCCAACAGGGCTGACTGACAGTGTCGTCACCCAAATCTATAGTCACCACTTCAGTAACTGGAGCAGCTGCTTCTGTTGTGCTTCTTGCTGCTGCTACAATTGGATCAGTTGATTCTGCTGCATCACCTGCTGTTTCCAAAGTTCCATAAATTCTGACCCATATGTAATGTAACCATAGTCCAACTGAGTTAAAATCAGTGTAATTTCTGAATGCATGTTGTCTTAAGCTGCTTTGTATGTAATAACCATGTCAATTTGTTATCGAAGAGTAGCCCTGAAAACAAAACTTATCTGCTACTTCTAGGAGTTGAGTGCTTGAGTATAATTTATGGTGGGGGTGGACAGACATAATTCTAAAAGAGTCAATAAATGGATTTTGAACGATTAAGTAGTGCATAAGCTTAGGGACCAATGACCTCAGCAGTTTGATCCCATAAGACTTACCACAAATTTCCAAATTAAACAAAATTCATCAACACACAATGCCAATGATACACCACGTCAAGCAATGGTTACCGAGTTATTCTGAATGCAAAAATGGTGGTCCTCAAAACAACTTACTCTGTGGTACCATGTTTTCTTGTACTTGTTGATTACAAAGAGCTCGTGCTGACACAGCTTTTTTGACACGAAAAATATTCTTAGAAATGAACAGGCTGCCTCGTAAACCCCACTCATATACTATGGCCAAGACACGCTCTCTTCATGTTGTGTCATATGCCTTTTGCAAATGAAGGAAGATCACAGGCATGCTTACACAGGGGACCATGCAGGAGCACATCACTCTCATGCTGTCCAACACTCGCCCTGCCAACACCCACCTCTCCTACGTCATACCTTTGCCTTTCACGGAAGGAACTTAAATAGTTTTTCTTTGCGTTGTGTCTCCACATCTTTTGGAAATGAACCTCCACAGGGATCACTTTTAATCAGTTACAACATTTTTCAGCCCGACTGACACTGACATTTCTGTGTAATATGTAACTAGGAGTTTAGCAGCATTGAAAGGGTTAGTACAAATGACTTACCAAAATTTCCAGGGATGCCTGCTGAAAAAGAGTGACCATTGATATTTCATAGTTTAGCTCACACTTGAGAAGCTGGTGTATGTGTGTTTTCTGAAGTAATATAGTATTCTCAACATCCTATTTTCTTAGTTTAGTTACATCACATGCCTTCAATCTCAGACATTTCATTGACATTAGGGTAGTAATGGAGGGGCGTCTCTTATTGTCATAATCCTCTTCTCTCTTTGATGATTTCAGCTATTACTATACAGCACCATGCAACTGACTTGCATCTACAATAATGGTACTGCATTGTTCACTGCTTGAATAATTAAGTTCACTGTGTCTTGCACTATCTCACTGATGCACTTCTCTTGGTTCACTGTTATTTGAGAGTCTGGGCTGTATGCCTACCAACTGGCTCCTTACAAGGACCAACATGCTAAGTCCTCATTAGTTCATAATTATGTAACATTCACTGTTGCATACATTGTTGTGGACATGCCATTTGTATCAGTGGTGTAAAGTCTAGGACTGCAGAGTGTAGGTTGATTACCATAGATGTTGGGGTGCTCCTACTCTTTAGGCAGATGTTTAGTTCTGTGAACAATCTTAAGTTTTTCTCTACTATCCATGTTTGCACTGACCCACAAATAATTGTGGGTGTTGAAATCACCCAAGAGGATAACATAGGAGAGATAAACGGCACAAACAGTTGTCATGGCACAGTGTTGGACTCCAATGGCTATTCCTTTGAATCCGGTGTTCACTGTTATCTACTCTCTATAGGTGGAAGATCATATCCATGTACAAACACCACTTAATGAACATCTTACATTCATGCAGGTTTTCCTAAACAGATTATTTTTTGCATTTTGGGGGGGTGGGGGGGGGGGGTCATCAGTTAACTGTGATTCTTATAATGCAATACATAAAACAGGGTAGGTCGACATCAGCTGTTAGTTCCATTAGTGTTACCATAATAAGAGCCTCTGACACAGCCAACTGATTCAGCTCATATTTGGCAGGTCACTTATATACAATCTAAAATGAAAGACTCCCAGATGTTCCGGCTCAACACTCCCCCACTTTTGTGATAACCCCAAACGTTCATGATGCACAATTGACTGAAAAATGATGGGATTAATAGACATCTGAAAACTGAGCATTTTTCATCATCATATTTGGGACCAGCAAATGAATATTTTCCTAGTGCATTAATTTGTTTTTGTTTTCATTTTGAAATGATAGGAATAGTATAGTTCAATATGGTAATTAAATCAATAAGGAACAATAAAAAGATAGCCAGGTCCTGTATTCACCAGTCAACCTTGTTCTGTGCTTATCTTTTAACTCCCAATGCAAGGGGTGTTAAATATTTAACATGCGTATCTGTGTATCTGTCTGTGGCATCACAGCTCCCAAATGAAAGGTCCGATTTTAATGCAGGTTTTTTTTTTTTTACTTGAAATTTGGTTTAATCATAATGGTTCTTAACTATGTTCCATGACAGTCTGTTCAGGCATTTAAATTTCATCAGCTAAACAAAGTAAAAAATGTTTTCCGTCAGCACACTCTCTTGATATACACTATGTAATACATCAAGTTATGTAGTACCAAACTGTAGAGCTCAAAAAGATATAAATAACAGCCTGCAAAAACATATGTTTATGTTTTACAGTTGACCAATGAATATGATTTTTGTCTTTTGAAGTCACCCATTTCAGCACCTACAAAGCAGAAAAAGAATTACTGTGGCTCACCAGTACAAGAAAAAGCTTTTATGTAGTTCTTTCTGAGGTCTACAATTATGTACTAAATCAAATGATTTTGCCCTAACAGTTTAGGCAGACTCTTCCAAGAAAACGAAATGGCAGTCTACTTTCTTCCAACTTGATTTAGAGTTATCATCACTGCTTATTGCTGTGTTACCTAAATTTGCTAAATATATATTATAACATCATGAATGAATATATTCATTAATTAAAACAAAAAACACAGAAATCGTGTAAGTGACAATGGTAAAAATAAGTTGATAGTGTTTAATGCATTTTAATTACAAATAGTAGCTACAAGTGAGAACTGTGAAGTATTCTAAATATAAAAATATTTTTAAATAATGAATACAGTATGTCATGGATGGGGTATTGTGGTAAAGATTACATAAAAACAAAACAATGGTAAAATACGATGAGAGTATTTAACGCATTTTATTACTAGTAGTAGTTTCACGTGAGAATAGCAAAGTATTCTAAACATAAAAATATCTTTATTATATAAAGCAAAACACTTAGTAAAAAATTAAACTATTGCAGTGCTACTTCTCAGTCTTTGCAATTCTGCTAAGGCCAATCTGTCATGAGGATTATTGAACAGCTTTCTTTGACATAGCAACACTTTGCAAGCTTTTTACACAACTTAAGGCCACATACGCTTGGCCTTTTCCAAAAGTACTTTCGTCTACATAAATGACAACTTTCTCCGTATCAGCCCCTTGCAATTTATGGACAGTAACAGCCCAACTTAAAATTTGGGAAACATTATTCTTCCAATGTTGTCATACCTCTCGGACCATGAAATGACAAACTTTGTGGCTGAATTGTAATCCATCCATTTTTGTCTTTAAAACTCCCTCCAATCGATTTGTCATCAAATTCTATAAATATCTTATTCAGTAGTTCCCATTCTTCCAATTGATCTCTGTGAAATCCATTCCATTCCATTTTTTAACAATACCCATGCTACCACTCACCAACCCTTCTGAAACCTTCAAATTCATTTGCAACATGACTCTAGCACTGATTGCAATTTTTATTGAATTTAGCAATCCTCCTGTACAGTTTTGGTCTTGTGGAATACAAGCTTGAATGGATTTTTGATAATAAGTGGCAGGTTCTTTGGATTCAGTGAGAGCATTTAATGCATAAATTTTCACTATATTGGCCAGTAGTTCCATCATTTTGTCATTATGGCCATTAACTAGTTTCCATGTGGGGGGAAAAATAAGTACAGCTCAACTGTTGGCAAAAATCACCAGCCACAGATACAAGCCTTCTTTCAAGCAAAATCTCTTACTGCTCAATACGCAACTCACCTACTCTACAATTATTAAGAAGGTCTATAAATTGGCTATCATTCTGTTATTGGATGTTGGTTTGTAACTCACAAAGCCTAAAGTAATGCCACAAATGCCGCTCACTTTGAAATATAATTGATTGCCTGAAGCACCAACTGCCCTTAACAGTCAACAACTGCATAATATCTCTGAAAACAGATATTTACCCCACCAAAAATGTCTTGACCGTTTTTTATTTCTTGTAAACGGAGATGAATAGATCATGAAACTTCATAAGAAACCACAGATGTTTCACCTATTACAAACCAACGAATGTGACAGAATTGTCTTCTGATATCCTCCAGCTGCTCTCCTGTCATCTTCCTATAGACTGCTGCTGTACCTTTCTCAATGCCTAAAGCAAATGCACTATGAATGGTTTTTCTGCTGACAAGACATGACGCAACTCCTGTTGATCATTTAATAACTGTTCTGTTGCTGGAGCATAACATGGATGAATATGATGTACTACAATTTTCACCACAGAAGATCTTCCGCTGCCAGCTCATCCTGTCATGGATAATTTTAAAGGAACATTTGTGTTAGGTTGACTTGTCAGTTCACATCAAATTTGTTGTGTATCATCATCAAAAAAATATTTTTGCTCTATATTCATGCTGCTGACCATGACATGAAATTCTTCATCTGTGATACTGATATGCATTTCTTCTCCATCATCTCTTACTTCGATGCAACATCAGCCGCTTTTGGGTCATATCAATTAACAATCATTAAATGCTGCAGGTTTGGCTGGATCATCTCTTACTTCGATGCAACATCAGCCGCTTTTGGGTCATATCAATTAACAATCATTAAATGCTGCAGGTTTGGCTGGATCTTTGTATTCAGTGCTGAAACTATTCAGCAGAATCTCCACGAAATGGATATAATTGATCTCAAAGTGCCATAAAAGCTTCTTTGCGTGTATCATAGCCCACTAGCAAATTGCTTTTATCTGCAAAACAGCACACACACAACAAGATAGCTATAAAAATAGCATCCCCTATCTCCCATTTACGGTGTAATAATGGATCCTCAGAATAGCAGGCTTTCTTCATTGTCTCACAATGTTTCCATTTACAGATCTGATGGTTGCTGGTCCAGTTTCAGGACTCTCTTCTAGTTGTTCATAAGCTCCTACGTCGTCATTGTCTTCATCGCTATCACGTCAATAAGACTGTTCATAATTCTACCAAACTGAGGTGCTCTAGATTAGTTGGCTTTGAATATACCTGTCAAATTGTTTTGATAAGTTTCACCTTGCTCACTGTGACATCGTACAATTCTGTATCGCTCCTGAGGTCATCATGTGTTGTTGAAAACTACTTTTCATGAACTGTCTCTCAATTTTAGGTGGCATAATCTGTATACAAATTTACACATTGATACTCTACAATGCTTTAAAATCGCCATAGGAATGGCAAACAACTGCCTACCAACATCCCCGTGACTGGCTCGCACTCTACTAGCAGCATCTTTCAGCACTTTACCTACATCTTCGGGCTCATGTTTAGAAGTACAGGGCTATTACAAATGATTGAAGCGATTTCATAAATTCACTGTAGCTCCATTCATTGACATATGGTCACGACACACTACAGATACGTAGAAAAACTCAAAGTTTTGTTCGGCTGAAGCCACACTTCAGGTTTCTGCCACCGGAGTGCAGTGAGACAAAATGGCGACAGGAGCCGAGAAAGCGTATGTCGTGCTTGAAATGCACTCACATCAGTCAGTCATAACAGTGCAACGACACTTCAGGACGAAGTTCAACAAAGATCCACTAACTGCTAACTCCATTCGGCGATGGTATGCGCAGTTTAAAGCTTCTGGATGCCTCTGTAAGGGGAAATCAACGGGTCGGCCTGCAGTGAGCGAAGAAACGGTTGAACGCGTGCGGGCAAGTTTCACGCGTAGCCCGCAGAAGTCGACGAATAAAGCAAGCAGGGAGCTAAACTTACCACAGCCGACGGTTTCGAAAATCTTACGGAAAAGGCTAAAGCAGAAGCCGTACCATTTACAATTGCTACAAGCCCTGACACCCGATGACAAAGTCAAACACTTTGAATTTTCGGCGCGGTTGCAACAGCTCATGGAAGAGGATGCGTTCAGTGCGAAACTTGTTTTCAGTGATGAAGCAACATTTTTTCTTAATGGTGAAGTGAACAGACACAATGTGCAAATCTGGGCGGTAGAGAATCCTCACGCATTTGTGCGGCAAATTCGCAATTCACCAAAAGTTAATGTGTTTTGTGCAATCTCACGGTTTAAAGTTTACGGCCCCTTTTTCTTCTGCGAAAAAAAACGTTACAGGACACGTGTATCTGGACATGCTGGAAAATTGGCTCATGCCACAACTGGAGACCGACAGCGCTGACTTCATCTTTCAACAGGATGGTGCTCCACCGCACTTCCATCATGATGTTCGGCATTTCTTAAACAGGAGATTGGAAAACCGATGGATCGGTCGTGGTGGAGATCACGATCAGCAATTCATGTCATGGCCTCCACGCTCTGCCGACTTAACCCCATGCGATTTCTTTCTGTGGGGTTATGTGAAAGATTCAGTGTTTAAACCTCCTCTACCAAGAAACTTGCCAGAACTGCGAGCTCGCATCAACGATGCTTTCGAACTCATTGATGGGGAGATGCTGCGCCGAGTGTGGGAGGAACTTGATTATTGGCTTGATGTCTGCCGAATCACTAAAGGGGCACATATCGAACATTTGTGAATGCCTAAAACAACTTTGAGTTTTTGTATGTGTGTGCAAAGCATTGTGAAAATATCTCAAATAATAAAGTTATTGTAGAGCTGTGAAATCGCTTCAATCATTTGTAATAACCCTGTATATTTGGAGATATAGGAAGATACAGCTGTCACTTTTCTACAGGACTCTATGTCCATATTCGCTTTCCCCAATTTCAGTATCTGTGGAATGTAATTTTTTATGTACTGTTCTTCAGGATTTCTTCTCAACATACAAAATTGTCCATTCGTACACAAAGTTCTCTCTGGCCCTAACAAAACCAGTCTGTCGCTTACTGGTCTTGGAAAATTAAATCTACAGTGATGATAACTCCCGTTCTTATAGCATGTTGTTGTTTGAGAGTGTATTTGAGTCCATTTAACTCATCATTTTCATTGCATGAAGAACATGAAACATTCCCGCTGACCAAATATCTGCCTTTTGGAGTGTAAAAATTTGGTTCATTTTCAATCCAGTATAACATATGTAACTATGGACTTTCACGATTCTGAAACTCGATCCTCTGCCTGTAATCTGTATGCCTTCCTTCTACATCTTTATCACTGTTCTACAAAAATCTCATGAAAGCATTAACATGTATCCCAAATTGTCAACTCAAAGTCACAGGCTGTTCATCTACCAATCACTTGGATTTTCCTGCAGCAATTACAAGTGCTTTCTGTAAATCAACCCAATTCAGATCACTACACCTCAAGGTAACGAACCACTTAGTAGGACCCATATTCTTAACCATGCCAATAAGGTCTGAACATGCACTTTGACAGTATGCATTTGATCTTCACATATTCCACATATTAAGGTGATTATTTTCAATCAATATTCTCCCTGACACATTCTTAAAACCACATCTAAATTTTGCTTAGTTCTAAAGAACTCCACAACAGATATGGCATAAAAAATATAATCATGGCTTCAAAAATGTGTATCAACTCCTATTATTCTAGCCTGACAGTAAATCTGTTGGTACAATTGGATGTTATCAACTTTCCTTTAATCCATTCCTGCCATGAGGGAACAAGTGGAATCAAGATAATTCTTCTGCTCTTTATTCCACTCATATTTTCTAAAGGTAGTTCAGTTTTTCTGTACAGCTGATTGATTGATTGAGAGGGATTATGGGACCAAACAGCGAGGTCAACAGTCCCGCAATTCCAAAGTGGATCACAGGAGAAAGGAGGACTGCTACAAGTGGGTGGATCCAGTCAGGAGAGTCAAATTATAAAAACAATGATCATTAAACACACACAGTAAAGGCATAAAAGGCAAGAAAAAATCTAAAAACTAGAAAGCGAAGGGGGGGGGGGGGGGGGGGGAACTACAACCAACCTGCCCCTGCTCCAAGACTAAAGTAGAGCCTTATATCTGGAAATAAAAAACAATCTCACGGATGAAACAGAACCAGTTCAACCATCCATGGATTGTCTGCTAATATTAAATTTAAGCAATCAGAAAGACTACACTTAACACGAAGGGCCGAAAGAGGGTGACATCCCACCAATAAGTGAGGTATCGACAATCTGGCTCCGCAATCACATTGTGGGAGTGGGTCATTATGTAGGAGAAAACAATGGCTGAGGTGGGCATCAGCAATGCGTAAACAGCATAAAATAGTGGCCTCCTTCCGAGAGGAGTGGAAGGCAGAGCACCAAACTGAAGTAGACTCCTTGACAATCTGGAGTTTATTACTATGAGTAGTAGCACTCCTGATGGCATTCCATTTTTGGGCAAAGAGAAATCTGACATAGATCCGTATATCTGCAGCTGGAATCATGAAAGGAAATAGGGTAAGTATCTGCTTCTCTAGCTTCTCTAGCCAATCGGTCCCTGGGATGCCCACATGACTTGGGACACAGAGAAAGATGACTGAACAGGCAGCATGCTCAAGAGCAGAGAGAAGGTCATGGATACCAGACAGCATAGGGTGACTAGAGTAGCATCGCTCGATAGCCTTCAGGCTGCTCATGGAGTCTGAACAAATTAAAACACTGTGGAGGGAGGCCTGAGAAACAAAAAGGTGGACCCTGTGAATGGCTAGAAGCTCTGCTGTGAACAACCTACACGATCCCAGCAAAAAATGGTGTTCGAAGGCAGTAGGAAATGTGAAAGTGTATCCCACCTTATCGATTGTCTTAGAACCATCAGTGTAAAAGATGGTAGCACCAACTCTGCAAGGATGGCACGTACAAGACACTGGTAAACCGTAGGAGTGACAGAGACCTTAGCACACTGGAACAGATTGGTGTTAATCTGTGGTCTAGGCACCACCCAACGGGGAGGGGGGGGGGGAGGCATGTAGGGGGAAATACACGGGGCGCATTCCAGTGAGTGGAGACTGAAATCCCGACGGGGGAAAGTGAGACAGATTACAACTGGCAATCCCACCCATGGGCTATTATCAGGAGGGAGACATCTCTCGTTTGCAAAGAGGACAGGGTACATGGGATGGTCAGGGAATCGGCAAATGGTGATTGCCTAAAAAACTAGAGTTCACCCCATCATATTTGTATAGGGGAAGTCCCTGTTTCTGCGAGGAGACTGTCAACGGGACTAGTGAGAAAGGCACCAATAGGCACATGCACCCCATGATGGTGAACAGGATCAAGAATTTTCAGAGTGGAAGGAGCTGCTGAGCCATAAACCTGACTACCATAATCTAGTCTGGACAAGACCAGAGCACGGTAAAGATGGAGAAGAGTGGAACCGTCTGGCACCCCAAGATGTGTGGGCCAGAAGGTGAAGAGCATTAAGCTTCCGCATAAATGTAGTCTTTAGGTTGCGAATGTGAGCCAACCGTGTCAGCTTGTTATCAAAAATAAGGCCCAAGAAATGGGACTGTGCTACAACATTGAGGAGCTGGTTGCTTAAATAAAGTTCTGGATCAGGGTATACTGCAGGTCGACGACAAAAATGCGTAAACTGCATTTTGGAGGGAGAAAACTGGAAGCCACAGGTGGTGGCCCATGCAGAGGCCCATTGGATGGCACCTTGGAGCTGGCGCTCAGCAGATGCTACAGAGTGGGAGCTGCACCAGATGGAAAAATCTGTCAATGTACAATGACGGGGTAACCAGAGGCCCACCAGAGGTCACAAGCCCATTGATGGCAATGAGGAAGAGTGTGACACATAGCACAGAACACTGTGGGATACCATTCTCCTGAATCTGAGTGGCACTGAGTGAAGTGCCAACTCAAACCCGGAAGAGCCAGTGAGATAAAAACTCGCAGGTAAAAATCTGAAGGGGACCACGGAAGCCTCAGTCATGGAGGGTAATTAAAATGTGATGGCACCAAGCCATGTCATACACCTTATGTAGGTCAACGGAGACCGTGACAAGGTGCCAGCGGTGAGTAGACGTCCGTTGGATGGCTGATTCCAATCGGAGTAAATGGTCTGTTGGAGATCGCCCTGCCTGGAAACCACACTGATATGGGGATAACAGGGCCAAGATTTGAGTACCCAACATAACCTGAAGCTGACCATCCTTTCGAGCAGTTTACAAAGTACATTCATCAGGCTACTTTGGGGTAGTTGTCTAGTGAAGTTGGATTTTTCCCAGGCTTAAGGATGGGGATAACTATACTGTCTTGCCATTGTGACAGAAAAGCACCCATGAGCCAAATGTGGTTGAAGACCCTGAGAAGCTGTTGCCTCCGGGGAGCATCCAAGTGTTGGATCATCAGATTGTGGGTTGAATCCTGGGCTGGAGCCGACTCTTGTGAAGAGCTAAGAGCTTACACCAATTCCTATTCAGTGAAAGGTGCATTATAGTGCTCAATGTGGTGTGGGATGAAATACAGGGGGATCTGTTCAACTCTACGTAAATGTCACAGAAATGTAGTACATTAGGTAGAGGACAACGATGCTGCCACAAAGTGTGTCGCTAGGTGTTCTGCAAGGACCAATGGACCAGTGCACAGAGCACCATGGAGCTTCAGACCTCTGACAGCTGACTGTTGCTGACGGCCCAGAGGGCTACGGAGCTTGGACCAAACCTCCAATAAAGAGGCACATGTCCCCAGGTAGGAAACATAGCACTCCCAGTATTCCTTTTTACTACGCTTAATAAGATAACGAGCCTTAGCACAGAGACGCTTAAAAGTGAGGTGGTTGGTCTGTGAAGGGTGTCGCTTAAATCGCTGCAGCGCCCATCGGCGGTCCTGAACAGTGACTGCAACATCCTCGGTCCACCAAGGTACCAGTCGATGACAAGGGGGACCTGTGGATCGGAGGACAGTAGTGTCTGCAGCACCACATTCCATGACCTTGGAGCTTTGTTCCTCAATTTGGTCTAACGAAACTTGACATGTAAATAAAAATAAAATAAATGAAGAATAAAGGCAGAGATGCCTTGCACAACTACATCAATGGAATGCGAGAGGGAGGTGTCAAAGTTCACAGCAGACGTATATAAAGGCCAACTGGCCCTGCGGCATGCCCAACATGGGAGCCTGTCTGCCTGGTGGCAGCAGGGGAATAGTAGTATCAGTGGAAAGTGGTCACTGTCACAAAAGTCATCACGGGATGGCCAATGTGGGCAAGCCACGAGGGCAGGGGAGGAGATCGTTAGATCGATAGCAGAGAAGGTGCCATGAGTGGCACTGAAGTGGGTAGGGGAACCACCATTGAGGAGACACAAATGGAGGTCCGCGATAAGTTGGTCAATTAGGATACCCCTACCCAATGAAGTGACACTTCCCCACAGTGGATGGTGGGAGGAGGAGAAACAGGGGCGAGAGTTGCTGGATTAACTTAAACAGTGCAACGTAAGGAAGTGGCCTACCTGAAGGGAGGTTGACACTGCAAGTGGTGATTGTCGGAATCATTTGCACTCTAACCACTATCGCTTCCAAGTTGGTCTACATCTGCATCTACATCTACATGCTCATTCTGCAATTCTCAGTTAAGTGCCTGGCAGAGGGTTCATCAAACCATTTTCATACTACTCTACCATTCCATTCTCAAGTGGCGTGTGGGAAAAAGGAACACCTAAATCTTTCCGTTCGAGCTCTGATTTCTCTTATTATGATGATCATTTGTCCCTGTGTAGGTGGGTGTCATCAAAATATTTTCACATTCAGAAGAGAAAGTTGGTGATTGAAATTTCGTACATAGATCCCACCGCAAAGAAAACCGCCTTTGTTTCAGTGACTGCCACCCCAAATCGCGTATCATATCAGTGACACTCTCACCCCTATTGCACGATACCATGAAATCATCTGCCCTCTTTTGCACTTTTTCGATGTCCTCCGTCAATCCTACCTAGCAAGGATCCCAAACCACGCAGCAATATTCCAGCAGAGGAGGGACAAGTGTAATGAAGACTGTCTCTTTAGTGGGTTTGTCATATCTTCTAAGTGTTCTGCCAACAAAGCGCAGTCTTTGTTTCGCCTTCCCCACAATATTATCTATGTGGTGTTTCCAATTTAAATTCCTCATAATTGTAATTCCTAGGTATTTAGTCGAATTGATAGACCTTAGATTTGTGAGATTTATCATATACCCAAAACTTACCAGATTTCTTTTAGTACCCATGTGGATGACCTCGCACTTTTCTTTGTTTAGTGCCAATTGCCACTTTTCGCACCATCCAGAAATTCCCCCTAGATCATTTTGTAATTGGAATTGATCGTCTGACGATTTTACTAGACGGTAAATTACAGCATCATCTGCAAACAATCTAAGGGGGCTGCTCAGATTATCACCTAGATCATTTATGTAAATCATGAATAGAAGAGGGCCTATGACACTACCTTGCGGAACACCAGATATCACTTCTGTTCTGCTCAATGATTTACCGTCTATCACTACAAACTGTGACCACTCTGAGAGGAAATCATGAATACAGTCACACAACTGAGACAATACTCCATATGCACGCAATCTGATTAATAGTCGGTTGTGAGGAATGGTATCAAAAGCTTTATGGAAATCTAGGAATATGGAATCGATCCAAGATCCCTTGTCAACAGCACTCATTACTTCATGGGAATAAAGTAGGGGGATCCAATCACTAATGAAATTTGAGAGAACCGAAGTGCAGACCCTACCAGATGCTACCCCGAGGCCAACAAGCTTCCGACAGAATACACAATAACCACGAAATGTTGGAGAGTGGTCATCAGAGAAACATGTTTCTTGCAGAACAAGACAGAATGCAGAATAGGAGAAGACAAGACGTTGCATTACCGGTAGGTGATAATAGTATCCATTACAATTCCTCTGGATGATCGGAGGCAAGAGTCCAACGTAGACATGAAGAAGCCGAGGACGAGATCAGGTCACTCGGTCAGTAGTCATCACCAACAAGGATGGAGTGATATCCATAAATAAGATGTCAGAGTCGAAGGGGAAGATGGCACCTCGAGGAACACTGGGGGACACCTTGTCTTGAGATTTATGTTTCTTCTTCTTCTTCCCTTTCTGAGATGGAGGAGGGCACGCCACAGGGGTAGTACAGGACTCTGCAAGATCTGGAACTGAAACAGAGTGGGTGATCTTGGGGCACACCGATGGTGCGCCTCATGGTCGAGTGGTGGTAGGAGTCTTCTGGCCTAAGAGACACTGGAGAGGGGTGTCCCAGGAGGGCACCTGATCACCAGCAGATGCCGAAAAAGGGGGCCACTTATTCAGCCAGAGGGGGGGGGGGGGGGGCTACCTGACGGGAGGTCATATGAACTGCATGGGAGAGGGAGGGGGGGGAGAGGGACGGGGCTGTGGAAAAGATGAGGAAAGAGGAGGAAATGAAGTAACAGGGGCAAAAGTTGAAGATAGTGACACGGGATGGAGTGTCTCATACTTCTGGTGAGCCTCAGCATAAGACAGGCAATCAGGGACTTGTGTTGTTGGATCATCTTTTCTCTCTTGTAAGCTGGGCTATCCAGCAACCGAGGGGAGTGGCTGTCAGCACAAATGACACACGCAGGTGGCAGAACACAGGGGCTTCCCTCATGGAGTTGACCACACTCACCACACAAATGGTCCACCGTACAGTGGGAAGACATATGCCGAAAATGCAAGCACTGAAAGCACCACATAGGTGGAGCTATGTACGGCTTCATGTCACATCTGTAGCACATAACCTTGACCTTCTCTGGGAGGGTATCCCCTCCGAATGCCAGAGTGAAGGTGCTGCAATAGCTCGGCGCCCCGTGTGCGCCACGCACGAACTCGCGAAAGATCCGTGAGCCCCCTGGAGTGTCTACACAGCTGATGAACTGGCAACTGAGTAGAACAGTGATTAATTCAGGAATAGGTTAGCCTACAACACATACAACCGATGAGGTAATAACAATATTGTCACTGCTCAAGGCACTGGATGATTCTGAAGATCAGTTTGTATTTCTTACAATGTCACTGTTATTTCCTGGTTCACTTAGATTTTGATTTAATGGACGTGCAACAGGTGTAATTTTTGTAACACTGTATTCATCATCATCATCATCATCCTCTCATTTTGCCGTCATTTGGGTATATTTGATTTTAAAACTTTCCACAACAATGTAATATCGGTCAAAGATATCAAGTAAGCTGCACCATCCTGAGCTACACAATCTTTTGGTCCTCTAGAGAGAGAGTCAAACAAGTAATATAAATTATCAGTTTTCTAGACTGCCACTGGTAGGCCATTACATGTAACAATAGCTCCCTGATCAGCACCAGAATCTGTAAAGAACTCCAATAAGCCAGTCTTTAGATATGGAAATCCACCATCTTGATTACTAATGCTCAGATGGCCGCAAATCTATGATAATGGTGAACTTGTATTAAACATGAATACAATTAATCTTGAGCACATCACTATTATACATTAGCCTCAGTCAAACACGGAACTCTTCGAGACTGTATGCTATTTCAGTACAATTGGTGGTAACCGGAAATTAAAGTTGAATCTTTTATATCCGAAGACCATGTCTCCGTTTGTTTAATTTTTGTAACTGGAATAGCTATGGCAGTGTTTGCAGTACACTGCTTACTTCAAGAAAAATCATGAAATTTACTATGACTTTGATGAAATGAGCCTCTCAGTACATGCCGATTGTTACCCATAACTTGGAAACGTTTGTGTCTTCCTGTTGTATTATGTCATTTTGTAGAATATGGCAAATTTTGTTAACATTCTAATTATCATTATTAAAGTTTATTGTAACATTATTAGTGATAATTCAATCTAATGCAGTTCAAATGTTTTCAATATTTACAGAAAAACAATGCAATCTTGAAACTGACTCCAACTGTTCACAATCAATCACTAGACCAGCATTACTCATTTGTAGAAGAAGCTGCTCAGATGTTTCTTCAACTTCCTGTCCATCAAATACAGTTTGACCATGGAAACCATGTTATCCAAAGTGACCACTGAGGTTTAACCATTTTTACAAACTCAATTATCCTACATAATAAATGTATTTCTGCATTGAATAATGGCTGTATTTCTGCAAGAATTTTATCTAATGACATGCCAATCCAGTAAGCCTGCATAGGTGTTGTTCCACTATGAAGCGTTCTGGCACTTTGGTAACAGGTCGAGTTAACATCAACTTGATTCATTAATTCATTTGGTAGTATATCTCCTGGTAAATCGCCTACTATAACTTTACAATTGCAAAGTTTTTCACACAACAAACAAACTGTATGAGCAAATGTGTGTACAGAATTGGCAAAATCTATCCTGTATTTGGCTCTAGACTGAGCCATAGACTTGGCATTTCTGGCTTGCGTTGCCAAATGTTCTTTGGGAATCTCATTCAATATAGTCCAAACTGTAGCCTTTACTTCCCTGGCATTCCTAGAACAACACTGCTGTGGTATTTCATTGACACGAGATGCAGCAGTAGACTATGCATTTCTGGTACATCTCACAGAACTTTGCTCAGGAGTCTCTATTAATACAGACTGAGCCACAGTTTCTGCATCCTTGCCAAGCCTGAAGGAATGTCGGTCTGGAGTTCCATTAGACTGTGAAATACTGGTACATACAGCATTTGTTTAATGTAAACTAGTTGCTTTTGATCTCTGCAAAGTCTTAGTCACCATATCTCCCTCTAAACAATGTGGCCAGTCTTGCGAATTTCCTTGATAGCACATTCCAACCTGACAAGTAGCTTGTGATATCAAAGACCAATATCTTTCCGGAGTTTTCTCTTCTGGATGTGTTAATCTGCTGCGCCTTTTGGCTTCATTTTGAGCTCATAGTTTTTTTCCCCATTCTCATTTTAATGCTGTGGAGTGATTAAAAGTAACACCTAAAAACAATGACATAACATTAGATAATTATTACCTTTCACAATATTTTATTAACATACATAAATCTATAACTTATTATTATACAAATGCACAACATATTTTTAACTTGAGTTTAACAAAAGAAAATCAGTATGTTTCATGAGACTTCTATTAATATTAGTGTCGAACACTTTCAGAGGTGGTAAGTCCAATAAACATGGGTTCAGAAATGCATACTTTCTGTAATAAACCTGTGTTTACAGGAGGTGTTCAACATGATGTCCATTCATGAAAATGCTTCTGGCCTCTGCCATAAGAAATGATGCACCCTTTGCAGTATATCCAGTTGTTGGTGTACCTGCTGGCATGTATTGAAGACGTGACCCTGTAATGTCCACACACCGGTAATTGGTGTGGTGCTGACCAATCCCTTCATGTGTCCCCGTAACCAAAAGTCTTGGGAATTGAGGTCTGAGGAATGAGTAAGCCCCCCCCCCCCCCCCCCAAACCCATCCAGTGTTCGCACACATTGTGACGAAAGCGTGTTGGTGCGACATCATGCATGAACCCCATCTGTATTCATTGGTGCAATGGCACAGCCTCCAGCAAGGTAGGCAATACATTAATGATAAGTCCAAATAATGTGCTCCAGTTAAACATTCTGGCAGCACATATGGCTCTATTAATCTATCGACAAGTACACCTGCCCATACATTGATTGAGAATTGGTGTTAATGCCCTCTTTCCTGAGTTACTTGAGCATTTACATCTGCCCATGCATGCTGGTTATGGAAATTCACAACACCATGTCTTGTGAACCCTGCCTCATCAGTAAATAAAATCATGGACATGAACAGTGGATCTGCAGCACATTTCTGCAACAGCCACTGACAGAACTGCCGTCTGCCATGATGGTCATGTGGCTTTAGGGCCTGAACTAACTGTAAATTATATGGGTACAGCAATTTTTCATGAAGAAATCCCCCCCCCCCCCCCAGATTGAGATACACATTCTGCTGCTATTACTCATACACTGGTTCCAGGAGTTTCTTCCACTCAATGTAGCACACGCTCCTCCATGTCAGGCATGCAGACTGTACGGGGCCTTCCACTGTCAGCTGTGGATATTTTTAAGCATAGAGTGCATGGGCTCGCAGGCTCCTTCCTTTTGAAAAACCATAGCAGAATATCATATCAGCCATTTCACTTGTAGAGTACTCGGCTTCCATTGCTAACAAGTGGTGAAGTAGAGAAAATGTACATGTACTACACCATTTCCACGTACAAACAGCGCAATAACAGTAAACAAGTAAGTGAATCTGGGTTTGGAAGAAGGTGAAACACCATGATATGTACCCAGGATTGTCATTAATGTACAATAAGGCGCCCAAACGTGACAAAAACTAATGCAGCCTACAACAAGACTTGAACCACACAACTGACCACATAATTGTACATTGAGTACTGTGAATAAGACGACATAATAACCTGCCGAAACATCTGATGGAGCACCAATGCAACGACTGTGATAACATCTGCAACCAATCATCACACAGCCCTTTCTACACAAAAGTGTTTACCTCTGAAAGTATGTGTTTCTGGACCCATGTTCATTGGACTTCTTTTTCTTCCTTCAATGAGTACTACCACTGCTCAAAATTCACTGTACAGTACAGATATTGATCAGTAATAACACCAGGTATGTTATTACAGAACTCTTACACTAAATATACGAAATTATCATCTCAGTTTTATTAAATTATTATAAATTAAACTTTTTAACTTAGGAAGAGTAAATTAATCTGGCCAAAAATTTACACTAGGAAATTAAAACTGATAAGCTGTTCATGATCAATCACTAATTGCATACTGAACTGAATTTAATCATATTTATGTACAAAATATCAAAGAAAACAAAAATGTCAGGTTGAAAGTCAAAACCACATGTCTGTCATTGCAACTGTAATAATATTTATGAAAATAAATCTATTGTCAGAATATGCACAATTTTGGTGAGCAAGATTTTGCGCTGCAATTTTGTTTTGTACCCCAAAAAGCATTTGTATAAATGTGGCAACAGATTGTCAATTATACTGTATCTACTAGCAAAATAGGAAATTAAAAAAAAAAAAAACTTAAAAATTAAAAACCAACACAAAAAACCTCCAATGTACTTTAAGTTTAATGTTAGTAGTAATAGTCTGATCCAAGCATTGTCAAGTTAACAGCAGCTATCCTTTCTATAACAGCATACTGTCATTATTAATGCGTGTAATCCTTTTCTGTCCTATTATAAATGATAAAAACGTCAGAGATTCCTGAAAAGTAGAACCTCCCAGGAGAAGTTGCAGATAACAGCATCCAGTACAAGAAGAGAATAAGCATTTTGTTGATTTTCACAAAATGCAGTAACACTGAAGACTGGCAAACAGACACACACTTAGAAAATGAACTTACCAAGACCCACAGTTTTCTCAGTTTTTTTTAACTCTTGCAGGCTACTGACTGGTGACACACTCACTCCATCTGACTTCTCTATCCCCAATGACAAATCTGAAATAAAGAGAGAAAAACTACAGGTAAGTTAACTACCTTCTGCACACAGAATTAAAGTCCAGGAGTTCTTTAGACACTTTCAGTCAGTCTCACAGATCATCATACAGTTTCAATAGTTTAATTTCAGGTAAGTGCCGTTGTACCTATTTTTGGTGTCACACTGAGATACCAAAATACTAGTGTGGTCAATATAGCCCAGCTGTGATGATAAACAGAACTTGGTTAACAAGCAGTTAGTTTCACAATTGTGCTCACCATTAAAACACAAAAACAATTTGAATAGAGAATTTTCATGAGCCGTTATCACGGGAGCCTGAAAACATTGCCACAGAAACTTGTGCAAGCACGATCATTATACTGGTAGTTGTGCAGTACACAATTAATAATTTCATATAACAGTAACTGGCTAGAGTCCATGCAGCTGCAGGATTAAAGCACACACTGAGTATCTAATGTGGCTGCATCACATGCTTGTGGCACTGTTTGCATGCCTGCAGGGCATTGCATCTCTTGAACAGCAGGTTCACTCTGAAACACTATCAGGGCCAATATGCTGTGATATTAGATCCTTCCCCTTTTACCCAGGATGCAGGTCCAATAATGCCCTGGGTCGTGACATGGAAGTGGGATGGGGAAACCTGGCTGCTGGACCATCTACTCATAGTTACTGCAGTGTAACAGTGTTGGGATTGGCCAGTGGTGTCAGTGCAGATAACTCTAGCCAGCCTGCTGGCTGCAGAGAGAGTCTTACACCTGACTGGTACGGCGGGCACAGAGTAGCCTGGTAGGTGGTGAAGGATTGACCTTTTAGGGGACCCATATCTCCATGAATGACCCCAAAGCCTCTTCTGACCTATGATCAGCCTTAGGTCATACCAGTGATATGACCAGAGCATGGGCACAGGTGGTGCACCTACTATAAGGTGGGGTTACAGAAGGTTCCAGGTTTCGACCTGTGGGATATTTGATCATCTAAATCTGTCTTTGCAAGCAAACTGGTTGCCGCTGTTTGAGCTCAAACATTCAGCTAGACCCCTGTTTTTCCTTTGGGTAGCATCTCCCCTTCTCTAGACACCTAGACAATGATGTATTCTCATCTTCAGAAATAAACCTCTAAATGGTTTACTTTTTACGGGTTACGACACTGTTCAGCATCCGCACCCCTCATGTCCAGATGCCCACTCCTGAACAGCTGGTGTCTTGATTACACAGTGTCTCTGAAGGTGGACCCAAATTGTCAAAGGTGAATCTTGATCTTCTAAATCTGCACCAAAATAGGCATATTTTCATATATGTTTTTTTTTTTTTTTTTTTTTTGTGGTTTTAAGGCGCACAACTTCAATGGTCAATATATGTGTGTGTGTGTGTGTGTGTCAGAGAGAGAGAGAGAGAGAGAGAGAGAGAGAGAGAGAGAGAGAGAGAATGCACATATGTTCTACTGCAGTTTCATACTGAGTGAAGGTCATTTAATAACTGACACTGACATTTCTGTGTAATATGTAACTAGGAGTTTAGCAACATTGAAAGGGTTAGTACAAATGATTTACTAAAATTTCCAGGAATGGCTGCTGGAAAAGAGTGGCCATTGATATTCCATAGTTTCACTCATGCTAGAATCTGGTGTACGTGTGGTTATTGAAGTAATATAGTATTCCCAACATCCTTTTTTCTTCGTTTCATTATATAACATGCCTTCATTCTCAGACATTTCACTGACATTAGGTTAGTAGTGGAGGGGTGTGTCTTATTGTCATAATCCTCTTCTCTCTTTGATGATTTCAGCTATTACTATACAGCACCACACAACTGACTTGCATCTACAATAAGGGTGCTGTATTGTTCACTGCTTGAATAATTAGGTTCATTGTTTCTTGCACTGTCTCACTGATATACTTCTCGGTTCAAGGTGATTTGAGATTCCGGGCTGTATGCCTACCAATGGGCTCCTCACAAGGACCAACATGGTAAGTCCTCATTAGTTCATAATTACGTAACAGTCATTGTTGCATACATTGCTGTGGACATACCATTTGTATCAGTGGTGTAAAGTATAGGACTGCAGAGTAGGTCGATTACCATAGCTGTTGGGGTGCTCCTATCCTTTAGGCAGATATCTAGTTCTGTGAATAATCTGCTAGTTTTCGTCTACTATCCATGATTGCACTGACCCACAAATAGTTGTGGCTGTTGGAATCACCCAATAGGATAACATTGGAGAGAGAAATTGAATCTGCTGTTGTTCACTGTTATCTACTCACCATAGGTGGTAGATCATACCCATGAACAAACACCACTCCATGATTTTTACATTAATTCAGTTTTTTTAAAGTGATAATTTTTTGCTGCAGTGTGATGGTAATTGATTAACTGTGATTCTTATAACGCAATACATAAAAAAGGCTAGGCTGACATCAGCTGTTTAATTACAGTGACTTGGCAATAGTAAACATTAAAATGCAATTCCATTAGTGCTAACAAGATGAAGCCCTCTGACACAGGCAACTGATTCACCTTATATTTAGTAGGTCACTTGTGTACAATCTAAAATGAATGACTCATCGATATTTTGGTTCAACAAGCCCCCATTTTTGAGAAAATCCAAGGATTTAATGATGCACAATTGACTGAGAAATGATTGAATTAATAGATAATTGAAAACTGAGTATTTTTCAATATCATATATGGGGTCAGAAAATGCATATTTCCCTAGTGCAATCATTTTTTCACTTTTATTTTTTCCTGATTTGAAATGGATAATACCTTATTAACCCCTACTACTGTAGGGGTTAATGATGTAAGTAAATCCATGAGGAAAAATAACAAGGTAGGCAAATAAATTTCTCAAATGACTTCGATTAGTAAAGAATTTAAATTTTATCCTGTTCGCTTTACAATGGCTATTTCACTTACTCCATTACATGTCCTCCATTTCTTTCAAACAATTGGATGGATGGTACTTGTCATACAAAGTTTCAAAGCAAATATACTTGTGGCAACAAGAACACCTAACAAATGCAGCTACATTGTTAATCTGAGAATTCAGAGGAATACAAACTTAATTCACATTTAAATATATTAATTTCTAAGCAATTAATTTTGATGCATACCACACATGTGATAACATTGCCTGAAAATTCAGCACTGAAATCTGATCATGGATTATTGTGTGACGTTGGTTTCCTGTTGTGATATATGTCTAACCAACAGTGGCAACTTGGTAGAAAAATAGTTTAAGTAATGCTTTTTCTTGGTAAAATAAATTTTGGTTTCAAAAATTGTATTTATGAGTTGTTTCCTCAAACCTGTAATTACTTTCCTGACATGTCTCACATATTCCTATATTTGTATCACACAATTTATCTCATATTAAATGTCAAACTTGAGTGTAATTTCTGTTAACAAAGCCCTTGACATTTTGTGTATGGCTTGTTCCATTTGGTCTAATACTGTAGTCCAGTTGTTCACCAGTCAACCTTGTTCTGTACTTATCTTTTAATCCCCCAAATGCAAAGAGAGAGGTATTGTAAGTTTAACGTGGGTATCTCTGCATCTGTCTGTGTCATCGTAGCTCCTCATGATAGTTCTTAGCTGTGTTCCATGACAGTCTGTTCAGCCATTTAAATTTCGTCAGCTAAACAAAGTACAAATGTTTTCCGTCAGCACACACTCTTGATATAAGCTATTTAATACATACGAGCTACATCAAATTACGCAGTACCAGACTGTAGAGCTAAAAAAGATATAAATAAAAATCCACAGGAACATACGTTTATCTTGTACAGTTGACCAATAAAGATAATTTTTGTTTTTAGAAGTTTCAGCAGAGTGATTGTGACTCAACAGTATAAGAAATATGCTCTCACACATTAAAACATCCACCCTAAATGCATTAGAGTGGAGAACACAAAGGGACAAAGGACATGCGCTAAATCTTATACACAATGATACAAGCCATCATCGCCTATAAAACTTAAAACTAAATTAGCTGATGAGATGACGTCAGCTAAAATTAATGGCAACGAACCTGGTAACTGAAGAGTCCTTCGCAGGGCAACCAAAGAAGGACAGCTCACTAAGATATGGGCCACTGTCAGCCAGGTGCCGCACAGACAATGAGGTGGGTCATCCCGGCACAGGAGGTAGCAGTGTGCCACCTAAGCGAAGCCAATGTGGAGCTGGCAGAGAACCAAAGAGTCCCTGAGAGAGGCCCGCATGGAGGACTGCCAATTATTCGTAGTCTCCTCAATGGCACGCAGTTTGTTGTGGGTGCTGTGGTTATGCCATTTCATCTCCCAAAGCCGCAAAACCTTGCGGCATAGTACTGAACGCAGGTCAGTTGCAGAGAAGCCGACCTCCATAAGCGGTTTCCGCATAGCCTGTTTGGTCAGCCTGTCGGCTATTTCATTGCCTGGGATTCTGATGTGACCTGGGGTCCAGACAAACACCACTGAACGACCAGACCGTTGCAGGGCATAGATGGAGTCCTGGATGGTCACTATCAAAGAATGACGAGGGTAGTACCGGTCGAGAGCTTGTAGGCTGCTCAAGGAGTCAGTACACAGAAGAAACGCCTCCCCAGGGCATGAACGGATGTGCTCAACAGCACGAGTAACAGTCACCAGCTCGGCACTGAAAACACTGCAGCCATCATATAAGGAATGCTGTTCAATACGTCCTCCATGGACATACATGAAGTCGACGTGAGCATCAGCCATCGAGCCATCAGTGTAAACCACTTTGTGGCCTAGGTACTCGTCACGAATCAAGAGGAAGTGGCAGCAGAGAGCTGTGAGGTTAACTGAGTCCTTAGGTCCATGTGAAATGTCCAGGCGAAGCTGCAGCCTAGGTGTACGCCATGGAGATGTACGTGAATGGACCTCGAGTATAGGTGGCAAAGGCGATGACTCGAGTTCAGAAAGTAGGGATCAGTCACGAACTGCAATTGCAAGCCCTGACCTGGGCTGCTAATGCCATAGATAAACCGTCATGGGTGGGAAAAAGAGATGGTGATTCGGATGTTACAAACATGTGCTACATAACTGTCCAGCTGTCGTGCATGCCTAACCGGCAGTCCGCAAGGGCTCTGGTCACCGGACTCGTCCTAAAAGCTCCTGTTACTAGCTGAACGCCACAGTAGTGCAATGGGTCAAGTAAAAGCAAAGCTGAGGGCACTGCCGAACCATAAACCATACTCCCATAGTAAAGGCGGGATTGAAAAGGGCTCTGTAGAGCTGCAGCAGCGTAAAGCGATCTGCACCCCAGTTGGTGTTGCTCAGGCAGAGGAGGGTATTGAGATGCTGCCAGCACTTCCAGTTAAGCTGACAAAGGTGAAGAAGCCAAGTCAATTGGGCGTCCAAATCCAGTCCTAAAAATCAATGTGTCTCCACTACAGTGAGCGGATTGTCATTACGGTAAAGTTCTGGTTCCAGATGAAAGGTACGATCCCGATGTAAGTGCATAACACACGACTTTGTGGCAGAAAACTGGAAAGCTAGGGCCCATTACTGTGCCTTGTGGATGGCTCCCTGTAGGCAACACTGCTCAAGAACACCAGTACAAAAACACTCAATACAGAGCCCTGCAGGGCCCCATTCTCCTGGATATGGGCGGGGGGGGGGGGGGGGGGGTAGTGACAGGAAGATGGGGAAGTGGTCACTACCACATAGGTCGTCATGTGTTCTCCTGTGGATAGATAGCAGAAGTCCTGAGCTGCAAATCGATAAATCAATGGCCAAGTAACTATCTCGAGCCACAGGGAAATGTGTGGCGGCCCCAGTACTTAAGAGGCAGAGGTCGAACTGAGACAGTAAAATTTCGACATCTCTGCGTCGGCCAGTAAGCGTGGTGCCACCCCACAAGGGGTTAAGAGTGTTAAAATCTCCCATAAGTAAGTAAGGTTTAGGGAGCTGATCAATCAGTGCAGTTAATACATTCAGGGATACTACACTATCTGGAGGAAGATATACATTGCAGACAGTTATTTCCTGCGTCATCCTTATTCTGACAGCCACAGATTCGAGAGGGGTTTGAAGGGGCACAGGTTCACTACAGACCGAGTTTAGGACATAAAACGCAAACTCCACCTGACACTCGATTACAGTCACTACAGTTGCTTTAGTATCCATTATAACCACGGAGGGCAGGGGTCCGCATTGCCGTGAACCAGGTTTCCTGGAGGGCAATGTAGAAAGCAGGTGTAAAGCTTAACAGTTGCCGTAGCTCAGCCAGGCAGTGGAAAAACCCGCCGCAATTCCACTGGAGAATGATGTCATTGTGAGACTGGGAAGGCATGGAACATTCAATGAGGCAGTTTACACCTCAGGGACACCTGCTGCCACCGACTTTTTGCCTGAGCAGTCTATATCCATTGTGTCCGAGGGTCTGGCGAGATCTAGGTCATCAGCGGACGCCAGAGTCTCCACCTCATCTGCAGACACAGAGCTTGGAGGTAGCGGTGGTGTGGGTGCCACCGCAATTCCCTTGGTCTTAAGGGTTTTCTTTTTGCATTTCTCTCGCTGCTCCTTGGATTTCCTTGGCTGAGAGGACTTCACTGGCTCAGTCTCCAGCACTGAGGATGAGTGTGGAGCCCTGTGACCAGCTGCATTTTGGGGTCTTCTGCCACTGGGGAGTGTCATCTTTCCCACTAGCAGAAATCTGGGAAGGGAGTGACCCAAGGGACCTCTTCCTAGCAAGAGCAGCCAAAGAAGTTTGTACGCTGGTTCAGCTTAGAAGTGGGGATGGATGTCGCTGATGGTTTGGGGGGGGGGGGGGGGAGGTTGTAATGCTCCTGAATTAGGTGGTGCAGGAGCAACAGGGAGGGAAATGCTCCCCACCATCAAGGGGGCAGGTTTAGTCTTCCGGCTCTGAGATGTGACTGGGGTTTTCGGAGCTGATGGGGCTAGAACTGTTGTAGCGGCGGCGTAAGACGGTGTCTTACACACAGGATGCAGGAATTCAAATTTTCTCTTAGCCTCAGTGTAGATCTGTCTGTCCAGGGTCTTGTACTCCATGATTTTCCTTTCTTTCTGGAGAATCCTGCAGTCTGGAGAGAAAGGTGAATGGTGCTCTCCACAGTTGACACAGATGGAAGGCGGGGCACATAGAGTATTGGGATGTGATGGGTGTCCACAATCTCGACATGTGACACTGGAAGTACAGTAGGAAGTCATATGACTGAACTTCCAACATTTAAAGCACCACATTGGGGGAGGGATATAGGGTTTCACATCACAGCAGTAGACATCACCTTGACCTTCTCAGGTAATGTATCACCCTCTAAGGCCAAGATGAAGGCACCAGTGGCAACCTGATTATCCCTCGGAGCCCAGTGGACATGCCGGACGAAATGTACACCTCGCCGCTCTAAATCGGCGCGCATCTCATGGTCAGACTGCAAAAGAAAGTCCCTGTGAAATATGATACCCTGGACCATATTTAAGCTCTTATGGGGCATGATGATTACAGAAACATCCCCCAGCTTGTCACAAGCAAGTATAAGCCGTGACTGGGCTGACGATGCTGTTTTGATCAAGACCAACTCAGATCTCATTTTGGACAAGCCCTCCACCTCCCAGAACTAGTCCTCTAAATGTTCAACAAAAAGCTGAGGCTTCATCAGCATGAAAGATTCCCAATCAGCTCTCAAACATACAAAGCACCGGGGGGAGGGGGGGGGGGGGGTTGGCCGAATAAGACCCGCTGCCATCCTTAACCTGACGTTCCTCCCGTGGGGTGGCCAGGGAGGGGAACGATTTGGGGTCATACTTCTGTGCATGGAATTGAGCCCGTGAACACTTAGAGACTGCTGGTGTTTCATCACCAGCAAGAGATGATGTACTATGCTTCATCGCGTCTCATCAGCACTGATGCCACCCACTCTGACCAGGGGCCCTCCCCACGGGCACCACCCAGCTGCAGCAAAGGCCACCTGGCGGGATGCCAATTGCCAGGAGTCCTGATGCCCAATGGGATGGGCATCTACCCCCTGGCATACATGGGGAGTTAATGGCACAGGCATCAGCAGAGCAATCCCTGTGTGGTCAGGGGGCTACAACCAACAGGGTACATGGTGGCCCCACCACAACGGACTGTCTACCGTGCTGAATATCAGGTGCAACCAAGCAAACAAATCCATTATCATCGTCAGTGTAGAAAATGATACTGCACAGTCAATGGAAAAATACGCACCCAGGAGCGTGACCTCACCCAACAGTTGGAGAATGAGCAGAAGTGCAGATTCACGTCAATGAAGGCTGCGATAAGTCTCAGCGCATGATGGACACAATGCACCATGTAAGGTGCCCTTCCCCAATTGGCTCGCTCTTTGGGATAATTTTGAAAAATGGAGGTCAAACCCTACAAGGGACCATCACAAAGGCCAAAACATGAGAGACTCCTTTTAGTCACCTCTTACAACAGGCAGGAATACCTCAGGCCTATTCTAACTCCCGGACCCACAGGGGGGGGGTCAAATTCTACAAATATTTTGTTTGGAAGCTCCCCTCCTTTCAACTGAGCTCTGTGAAGTCCATTTCATTCCAGTTTTTTTTTTTTTTTTTTTTTTTTTTTTTTTTTTTTTTTTTTTTTTTTTTTTACAACACCCATCCTACCACTGACCAACCCTTCCAAAACCTTCATTCACAATATGACTCTAGCACCAACTACACTTTTTATTGAATTTAGCCTATTCTTGGAAACTATGAATCATAATGAAAATTTTGCTGTTACCAAAATGAAAGAGGATTAAAGTTTGCATTGAATGGTCTACTTAAGTGTCAAAATTGGTGCAGCTGTTTGACCGCAGTCAGTTGTTAAATTTCATTCATTTTTACCAGCTTGGCAACAAACTAGGTCGAATGCCTGTAACTCAAAAATGACTACTCCAAATGAAAAATTTCACGTCATCAGAGTTGTAGAGCATTAAATTTCTCGTTATAAAAGCATCTAGTTTTTCAGTTTTAGGCACTATTAAGCTATCATTCAATTGAAAGTCAAAGTAATTCCATTTTGTTGCTTTTGTAAATCAAAGTTATTCTACAAAATGAAATTTCCAATAGGAAGACATAAATCTGTCCCACCTTTTGGTGTAGAGGTCTCTATAAAACTCCCTTGATTCAGATGTTGCAAACAGCTGAGGCTGCCATTTCCTCTAATCCTATGTTACTGTTTCCATTGGTTGCAGGACCCAGTCTTCCTGTGTTGTGTGAGGGATTCGTTCAAAACTTCTTGGGTCTTGCAAAATTCTCATTTCCTAGTTTGATTTTACTTACATTGTACAGAAACTGCATTTAAAGTAAGTGGAGGAGGAGGATATTAGTGTTTAACGTCCCGTCGACAACGAGGTCATTAGAGACGGAGCGCAAGCTCGGTGAGGGAAGGATGGGGAAGGAAATCGGCCGTGCCCTTTCAAAGGAACCATCCCGGCATTTGCCTGAAGCGATTTAGGGAAATCACGGAAAACCTAAATCAGGATGGCCGAAGACGGGATTGAACCGTCGTCCTCCCGAATGCGAGTCCAGTGTAAAGTAAGTGCTTCAGACTGTACGGAGGTGTGTTTTATATGTGATGGCAATTTGGCACATGGTGATGTGGTTAAAGTGAAACAGAAAGGACTCTAAAGTGCTACTACAATCCAGTAACAAAAGGAAAATTGCAGCACATTGTAAGTTACTAATTGGCCTGGCTGAAGTCGAAGTGCGAAGTGCTTATCAGAAGTACAATAACTCAAAGCTAATTAGATCGTCTTTGACAAAACACCCTGCACCATGTACGAAAGATTCAGATCAACACTTTTTGTCGATGCTCTTAGTCCAAATTGGATTCACAGTTCCATATATGGAAGCCTCCCTATCTGAGACTTGCTCGATTGCACGATCTGAGCATCTTAACTTTGCGAGTGAAGAATTCATCCAGTTCATCTTTGATAATGCCGATTTTAACATCTGCACGGTTGACAGGTTGAATACTTTCCGTTCCATGGGAGGAATCATGGCAGTCACTCCCTACTCAGCTATGGAGTCAGAGAAGAACACCGACTGGGAAGGAAGACATTCAACCTCTGAATTTTTTTCTACAGTTGGTGTAACTCAGCTGATCAACTATAAAAAAGCAAATGATATTGGCTTGAACGGTATAATTATAAAGGATACCAATTCCGATCACCCTGAGTGCCCTCTGGATATGAGATTCTGTGGCTTTATGGAAAGTGGAAGAAGTTCATTGACATGCCAGAGTGGAAGGGATTCATAGAAGAAGTCACAAATCACTGACAATCAGTTCATTCCAATGTGCGTCCTGTTCTTAAATTATCCTCCAACTTTGTATGACACAATATATACAGCTCTTCTATCAGTACTGAAAAAATGCATAAGACATGATCAAAGATGGTGTTTTGTCAATTTTGATCAGCCACCTTATCTGAAGGTGATGGATAGTGTAAGAAGTGAAGGCAGAAATTTACAACATGTTGTTGTACAGTTAGGTAGGTTTCAGCTTCTAATGTCCTCCTTGGAATGCATTAGTATAATAATGGTAGGAAGTGGCTGAAGAGACTTATTGCCCACAATATTTGCTGAAAACAGTTTGGATAAAGTTTTGAGTGAGCATGTTTACACTCAAGCAGTAAAATCTCTTACACTGTCACGCGGTATTGTCTCTTTCAGGAGATTGAGTTCAAAGACGAGGAAATAAAAATAATTGAGGAACTGTTGCTTCCCAATAACAGACCATCAGTATTCAAAATGCCATCACAATGAAGATTACACAAATGTAATAACCAAATCTGAACATGTGATTTGCACCATTGAAGCACGAGAAAAACAGCTAAATTATGGGTGCAATCTTAAAGCATGGTTATGCTCACAAAGTCCATTGAGGTTGAGCATACTGGGAACTTTAATCTACATTTAAACACCATTTAAGAAAATGCTACCATACTTTAATTTCCCATACACTAAATGCTGCTGAATACAACAAATTTACAACTGGAGACTACTTTACTATTAGGTGAAGTGATAAATTTTGGTGTGGCATACCCTTTGATATGACAACAGAGCAAACTTTAATGAAGACAATGAAAGTGAAAGGTGGTTTAACTCGTGCATGTGGGTTTTCAGTGTCTGTGCTTGCAAAGTGGACTTCAGGGATGGCATTGTTACAGGATGTTTGTCAAAAAATTGAAGAATTCTGTGATATACCATGAGTTGAGCAACATTTGGATTTAAGAGCTTCATGCAGAGAGAGTAATGCAGCAGACAGTGACAAACTGAAGGATTGGCTGTTAAAACACCCACTTTTTCCAAACTGTAATATGTTTATGTCAGTAAGCAGTGGAGCAATTGGTGATGAATCATTAAATTGCCATGAGGTATTAGTAGAAGGAATTAAGGGGATCACCAGAATTAAAGGAGAGAAATTTAAAAACTCTCATTTCAATGTGACCTCAAGCTTATAACACTTACATCATGCACTACAGTTCTCAAGATAGGGAAGAAGAGGATTGCTACCATAAACATGCTAGCATTGTATCACAGACTGTGTGTTATCAAGCAATCTGATAAAGACTACGTTCTGTTTCCCATTTGAACTTTCACCACACCCCATGTCATTCACAGAAGGCAGTCTCAATAAGGGTACAAAATCACCTCTCTATGATGCATTTACAACTTTCCAACAGAATGAAGTATACAAAATAAAAAGCTTTAAAGCTTTGTGGCGGATACTGGTCACCTGCTCTATAAGGTTGTTTAGCACATCAAAGGAAAGTTTGGCACCATCTGTATTAAATGTGAAACCTATATGAGAAAGCACTACAGATCCGAAATCACAGTTATATTCAATGCCTATCCAAGTCCAAGTGATGCTTTGCAAAGGGGAACAAAGTCTTCTGAAAGATACCGTCATTTACGGACACCAAGTTCTTCATCAGGTATCATTTTTGATGAAGATGCAAATGCTGCAGTCACACAGGAGAAGATCCTCACAAATGATAGCTACAAGAACTGCTCATTTTTTATGCTCATGTTGAAATTTGAGGACGAGGGTTAACTGATTAACTGAGGGAGGTTATGGGACTAAATGGCAAGGTCATCAGTCCCACGATTCCAAAGTTATTCACAGAAGAGAGAGGGTCTGCTAAAAGTGGCCGGATCCAGTTAGAGGAGTCATACAATAAAACAAGGAAGTTAAGGCACGCACACTAGAAGGCATAAAAGGGTAGCCCAAATGTAAAAACTGAAAAAAACAGAGGGGTCTTTCCACAAGGGTGTGGTCATGGGTCCCAGACCGAGAAAACATGAAGACAGGCCCCCAACCAGAACCACTCTGCCCCTGCTCCAGGAGTAAAGTAAAATCTTATATCTGAAAATAAAAACCACTTTCATGGAGGAAACTGAGGACCAATTCAACCATCCATGAATCATCTGCTAATATTGCAAGGGTAATCCGAAAAGTAAGGTCTCCTATTTTTTTTAAGTACATCGACCTGTTTATTTCTACAATGGTTTACATCAGTTTACAGCTTGAACATTTAGCTACTTTTTGACATAATCACCATTTCTGTCTATGCGTGTTTATAGACGCTGTAGCAGTGTTTGTATGCCCATGTCATACCAGCTTGCGGCCATGCCGTTCAGAAAGTTACGAGTCTCACAGTACATGTCAGTGTTAATGGTGGTCACAGTGATTCAGCTCCGACGACGAGGTGGAAGAAGAGGTTCATAACTTTCTGAACAGCATGGTGGCGAGCTGGTATGACATGGGCATACAAAAACTACCACAGCATCTACAAAAATCCATCGACAGAAATGGTGATTATGTCGAAAAATAGCTAAATGTTCAAGCTGTAAACTGATGTAAACCACTGTAGAAATAAACAGGTCTATGTACTTATAAAAAAACAGGAGACCTTGCTTTTGGGATTACCCTCGCACATTTAAGGAATTTCGAAGACTATACTTAGTACAGAGGGCCAAAAGAATGCGACATTCCATCAATATATAGGATACCATCAGTCTGGCTTCACAACCACATTGTGGAGGTGGTTTGTAACACAAGGGGAAACAATGGGTGATCCTGGTATGACCAATGCATAGACAGCATAAGACAGTGGACTCCTTCTGAGAGGAGTGGAAGGAAGTGTGCCAAACCACAGTAGTATCCTTGATTGTGCAGAGTTTATTACTGAGGGGAGTAGTGCACAAGATGTCATTTCACTTTTCGATAACGATAAATTTGATGCAGATCTGCATGTCCGCAACTGGAATCGTGAAAGCAAAAAGGGTGTAAGTATCTGTTTCTCTAGCCAAAAGGTCAGCCAGTACATTCCCTAGCATGCCCACATGACTTGGGACCCAAAGGAAGACAACTAAGCAGCAGACATGGTCAAGAGCAGACAGAAGGCAGAAACCAAAGGGTGACGAGAGTAGCAGTGATCGATAGCCTGCAGGCCGCTCACTGAGTCGGTACATATGAAAACACTGTGGAAGGAGGCCTGAGTAACAAAATGGAGGCTCCTGTTTTGATTAGCAGCTCTGCTGTGGACACACTACATGATTCCGGCAATAAATGGTGTTCTAAGTCAGCAGGAGACGTGAAAGCATGTCTCGCCTTCCTGTCATCTCAGAACCATCAGTGTAGAAAGTGGTAGCACCCAGGAACCCTGCAAGGATGGAACATACAAGGCATCAGAAGACTGTAGGGGTGACAGAGACCTTAGGACCCAGGAACAGGTCAGTCCTAATCCAGGCCTAGGCACAATCCGACGAGAGGGGGATGGAGGAAATACACAGGGCGCATTCCAGTGAGTGGTCAGGAGATCCCGACGGGGGGGAAGTGAGACGCATTCCAACTCGCAATTCCACCCGTGGGCTGTTATCAGGAAGGAGACATCCCTCGTTTGCAAAGAGGACAGGGTACACGGAATGAGCAGGGAATTGGTGAATGGCGATTGCGGAAAAAACCAGAGTTCGCTCCATTGTATTTGAATATGGGGAGTCCGCGTTTTTGCGAGGAGACTGTCAACGGGACAAGTGAGAAAGGCACCAATAACCACATGCACCCCACGATGGTCAACAGGATCAAGACTTTTCAGAGTGGAAGGAGCTGCTGAACCATAAAACTGACTACTGTAATCTAGTCTGGACAAGACCAAAGCATGGTAAAGATGTAGAAGAGAAGAACGGTCTGCACCCCAAGCTGTGTGGGCCAACAGGTGGAGAGCATTAGGCTTCTACATGCAGGTAGAATTCAGGTGGTGAAGACGGGGCAGCCACATCAGCTTCTTATCAAAAATAAGGCCCACAAAAAGGGTATGTGTTACAACTGGTCACCTCAATAATGTTCTGGATTGTGGTGTTCTGTGGTTTGATAACAAACCCGCGTTTTGGTGCGAGAAAACTGGAAGCCATGGGAGATGGTCCATGCTGAGGCCCATCAGATAGTGTCTTGGAGCCAGCACTCAGAAGATGCTACAGAGTAGGAGCTGCACCAGAGGCAAAAATCACTGACGTACAACGCAGGGGTAACCAGAGGCCCAATAGAGGTTAAGGGCCCATTGATGGCTACGAGGAAGAGTGTGACATTTAATACAGAACCTTGTGGGACACCATTCTCCTGAATCCAAGGGGTGCTGAGTGAAATGCCATCTTGTAACCAGAAGAAACTGAGATAAAAACTCACGGATAAAAATTGGATGGTGACCGCGAAAGCCCTAATCGTGGAGGGTAACTAAAATGTTATGGCGCCAAGCTGCGCTGTATTCCTTATGTAGGTCAAAGAAAGCCATGACAAGATTCCAGCGGTTAGTAAAAGCCTATCAGGCTGCGGTTTCCAATATGGTAAATGGTCAGTTGGAGATCATCCATCCCAGAAGTCACACTGATACAGGGACAAAAGGTTCCAAGATTCGAGTACCCAACATAACATGAAGCTAACCACACTCTCGAGCAGTTTACAAACTAGTTTGTCAGGCTAATCAGGTGGTATCTGTTGAGAGACGTTGGGCTCTTCCCAGACTTGAGGACAGCGGTAATTATATTGTCTCGTCATTGCAACCAAAAAGCACCCAAGAGCCAAATGTGGTTGAATACTATGAGGAAATGTTGCCTCGGGGCATTAAATTACTTCTTCTTCTCTTTCAGGGGTGCAGCAGGACAGGGTACAGAGTGAGTACAGGCTTCTAAGAGATCCGGAACCAAAGGAGAGTGATCAACCTGGGGCCTCACACATGGTGTGTCTCACGGCCGAGTTATGGTAGCAGGCTTTTGGCCCACGAGACGCTGGGAGGTGGTGTTGCTGGGAGGAGGGAGGGGAGCCCCATCACCGGCAGGGGCCAAAGAAGGGGGAACTTTTTCGGCCAGCAAGGGGGAGCAGCTCCATGAGGGGTATTCAAGTGATACAGGCAGAAGAAGATTCATTAACTGTGGAAACAGCTATTTCTCAAGTTTCTGAGTCTGACAGTGTGGCAATTGTGAACAAGGACACTGACGTGCTTGTTCTCCTAACAGGTCTAGGGAACAACAACTTTCACTTCCATGAATCGGGAAGAGGGAAATCAGCAGGAGTGTTGTATTCCTATAATTCTATTTCGATCCTGCATTTGCCTTTTTCAAACCATATCATCACAGGATGTGATACCACACCATTTTTTTTTTTTTTTTTTTGCCAGGGAAAATCGAAATTACTCAATCTTACGGAGCAACAGCCACACCTCAGAGTGCAAGATGCTCAATTTGTTAAACCTTTAGTCTCTCAAGATTTAATAGCAAGGGCGGCAGAATAATTGTTATTAGTACACCATGGGAATTCCAACTGCACATCTTTGGATGACCTCAGGCATGAGCTTCTTGTAACGTCTGTCCTGAGGAAATCTTTCAAACTGTAAAGGCTACCGATAACATTTGACACAGCAAGGTGGTACTCATCATGATCCTCCCATCAAGTGCAATCTTCGCTGGGGAAGAAAACTGATTCATGCTAGTTGGGCTGGAAGAAAAACTTACCAGGCTTGTTTCCCATGAAAATGACAAAAAGGTGCAGCACCACACGCAATACTGAAGATGGTTTCCTGCACAAGCAAAATGGGATGCACAGCAGTATGTGGATGTCACAAATCTGGACTGAACAGCACTAACACTATTGTGGCTTATCCAGCTAGGAAGACCAGGAAATTGAGCTCGATGTGGAATACAGTCACGGTGTCGCAATGGATCCTTAACACTGGATGCTGGACTGGGGCTGGCCGCAGTCTCCTAAACAAACTCGATGGAACTGAAATTTGATAAAATATGAATCTCTGATATTTAAATTGTGTTTTTTAGATACTTTGTTGTCCTTTTATTTTCTCAGTTGTACAAATGTTTATATTACTCATTAATAAATACATATTATCCATTACTATGTACTTTGTTATCGTTTTAGCAACCCATTGTCACCAATTAAGGCACGGACAAAAATGAATAAAAGCATACGTGAATTAAAAGAATTAAAACGACATACATAGAAAAACCATGTCACCCCACTGGAAATTTCATTTCATTGAATAACTTGAACATTCAAAAATGGAATCACTTTGGTTCTCAAGTGCACGAACACTTCATAGTGGCTAAAACTGAATAGCTAGATATCTTTGTAACATCAAATTTCATGCTCCACAACTTTGAGAACTTGACATTCTTCATTTGGAGTAGCCATTTTTGAGTTACAGGCATTGGAGCCAAGTTTTTTGCAAAGCTGGTGAAAATAAACGACATTTAACAGCTGACATTGCCCACACAACTCTGCTGATTTTGACATGTAAGTGCATCATTTCGCGCAAAATTTAATGCTCTTTCATTTTCGTAATAGTAAAATTTTCAGTAGGATGCATAGTTTTACAATAATAGGCAAAAACATGAAAAGTTCCAAAATTTCTTGGTTTTTTTGACCACAAAAAGTTGTCCTGAGGGATTTGGGGATTGAAAACTTGGATTCAACTTATCCTCCACCAAATGTGCAAGATAAAACAATAAAATGTTTTACTTCATTTTCTGCAACCAAAACGAACGCCATTACTGGGCTAGTATGCTTGATTTTACAACTGTCCACAACAGAGTAATATCAGGGAATGATATCAAGCAAGCTGCACCATCCTGAGCTACACAATCTTTTGGTCCTCTAGAGCGAGAGTCAAACAAGTAATATAAATTATCAGTTTTCTAGACTGCCACTGGTAGGCCATTACATGTAACAATAGCTCCCTGATCAGCACCAGAATCTGTAAAGAACTCCAATAAGCCAGTCTTTAGATATGGAAATCCACCATCTTGATTACTAATGCTCAGATGGCCGCAAATCTATGATAATGGTGAACTTGTATTAAACATGAATACAATTAATCTTGAGCACATCACTATTATACATTAGCCTCAGTCAAACACGGAACTCTTCGAGACTGTATGCTATTTCAGTACAATTGGTGGTAACCGGAAATTAAAGTTGAATCTTTTATATCCGAAGACCATGTCTCCGTTTGTTTAATTTTTGTAACTGGAATAGCTATGGCAGTGTTTGCAGTACACTGCTTACTTCAAGAAAAATCATGAAATTTACTATGACTTTGATGAAATGAGCCTCTCAGTACATGCCGATTGTTACCCATAACTTGGAAACGTTTGTGTCTTCCTGTTGTATTATGTCATTTTGTAGAATATGGCAAATTTTGTTAACATTCTAATTATCATTATTAAAGTTTATTGTAACATTATTAGTGATAATTCAATCTAATGCAGTTCAAATGTTTTCAATATTTACAGAAAAACAATGCAATCTTGAAACTGACTCCAACTGTTCACAATCAATCACTAGACCAGCATTACTCATTTGTAGAAGAAGCTGCTCAGATGTTTCTTCAACTTCCTGTCCATCAAATACAGTTTGACCATGGAAACCATGTTATCCAAAGTGACCACTGAGGTTTAACCATTTTTACAAACTCAATTATCCTACATAATAAATGTATTTCCGCATGAAATAATGGCTGTATTTCTAGGAGAGTTTCGTCTAACGACATGCCATTCCAGTAAGCCTGCATAGGTATGGTTCCCCTATGAAGTGTTCCGGCACTTTGGCAACAGGTAGAGTTAACATCAACTTTATTCATTAACTCATTTGGTAGTATATTTCCTGGTAAATAGCCTACTATAACTTTACAATTGCAAAGTTTTCTACGCAACAAACAAACTGTATGAGCAAATGTGTGTACAGAATTAGCAAAATCTACCCCATCAAATTGCTCTGAGCACTATGGGACTAAAAAATCTACCCTGTATTTAGCTCTAAACTGAGCCGTACACTTGGCATTTCTGGCTTGCCTTGCCAAATGTTCTTTGGGATTCTCATTCAATATAGCCCAAATTGTAGCCTCTTCTTCCCTGGCATGCCTAGAAAACACTGCTGTGGTATTTCATTTACACAAGATGCAGCAGTAGACTATGCACCGTATCTCTCTCTAAACGACACTGCCAGTCTTGACTGCACATTTCAACTTTACGAGTAGCTTGTGATATCAAAAACTGATATCTTTCAGTAGTGTTCTCCTCAGACTGTGTTAATGTGTGTCTTTTGGCATCATTATGAGCTCTTAGTTTTTCGCCCTAGTCCCTTTAGTGGCATTGGAGTGATTAGAAGTAACACCTAAAAGCCACGAAACAATATTAAATAATTATTAACTCTAACAAGAACTATTCAATGTTTTATTCATGTACATCAATCTGAAACTTGTTGTTATACAAAATCACAACATATAGTTATCTTTACCTTAAGAAAAGAATATCAGCATGTGTGATGAGACATGTAATTTTTATATTACTGCAATTGCGAACTAAAACTATGAAATTATCACCTCTGCATAAATAAATCCTTATTAATTAAACTTTTTCATTCAGGAAGAGCACATTAATTCGATTAAAAATGTGCCCTAGAAAATTAAAACCGAGAAGCTGCTTATGATCAATCACCCTAGGGCACCTTCTGAACGGAATTTAATCACATTTATTTACCAAATATCGAAGAAAGGCTGAAACTCGCAAACGGCTGAAACTCGCAAACGGCTGAAACTCGCAAACGGCTGAAACTCGCAAACGGCTGAAACTCGCAAAAGGCTGAAACTCGCAAAAGGCTGAAACTCGCAAAAGGCTGAAACTCGCAAAAGGCTGAAACTCGCAAAAGGCTGAAACTCGCAAAAGGCTGAAACTCGCAAAAGGCTGAAACTCGCAAAAGGCTGAAACTCGCAAAAGGCTGAAACTCGCAAAAGGCTGAAACTCGCAAAAGGCTGAAACTCGCAAAAGGCTGAAACTCGCAAAAGGCTGAAACTCGCAAAAGGCTGAAACTCGCAAAAGGCTGAAACTCGCAAAAGGCTGAAACTCGCAAAAGGCTGAAACTCGCAAAAGGCTGAAACTCGCAAAAGGCTGAAACTCGCAAAAGGCTGAAACTCGCAAAAGGCTGAAACTCGCAAAAGGCTGAAACTCGCAAAAGGCTGAAACTCGCAAAAGGCTGAAACTCGCAAAAGGCTGAAACTCGCAAAAGGCTGAAACTCGCAAAAGGCTGAAACTCGCAAAAGGCTGAAACTCGCAAAAGGCTGAAACTCGCAAAAGGCTGAAACTCGCAAAAGGCTGAAACTCGCAAAAGGCTGAAACTCGCAAAAGGCTGAAACTCGCAAAAGGCTGAAACTCGCAAAAGGCTGAAACTCGCAAAAGGCTGAAACTCGCAAAAGGCTGAAACTCGCAAAAGGCTGAAACTCGCAAAAGGCTGAAACTCGCAAAAGGCTGAAACTCGCAAAAGGCTGAAACTCGCAAAAGGCTGAAACTCGCAAAAGGCTGAAACTCGCAAAAGGCTGAAACTCGCAAAAGGCTGAAACTCGCAAAAGGCTGAAACTCGCAAAAGGCTGAAACTCGCAAAAGGCTGAAACTCGCAAAAGGCTGAAACTCGCAAAAGGCTGAAACTCGCAAAAGGCTGAAACTCGCAAAAGGCTGAAACTCGCAAAAGGCTGAAACTCGCAAAAGGCTGAAACTCGCAAAAGGCTGAAACTCGCAAAAGGCTGAAACTCGCAAAAGGCTGAAACTCGCAAAAGGCTGAAACTCGCAAAAGGCTGAAACTCAAAAAAGGCTGAAACTCAAAAAAGGCTGAAACTCAAAAAAGGCTGAAACTCAAAAAAGGCTGAAACTCAAAAAAGGCTGAAACTCAAAAAAGGCTGAAACTCAAAAAAGGCTGAAACTCAAAAAAGGCTGAAACTCAAAACTGCATCTGCGATACTGTATTGCCAAAGTCTTTCAGCTATAATGGTATTTATTAAAATTTGTGTATTGTCAGAATATGCAGATTTCGGCACGGCAAGATCCCGCATCACAATTTCGTGTTTCGTCCCAGAAAGTATTTATGTGGAGGTGGTCATATTGTATCTACTAGCAAAATACAAAATTTAGAAAGCATTAAACATAACTTAAGTTAAAAACTTAAAAGTAGACCTTGACAGAAAAAACCTCTATAAAGAAGTACTGCCCCTTTAAGTTCCATGTAAGTAGTAATATTCTGATCCAAGCATCATAGTGCCTGGGGACTAAAAAAGGTGACATCAGTTATCCTTTCTACAACAGCATATTTTCATTATTTATGGATGGAAGCCTCTTCCTTCCTATTACAAATGATAAAAACATTGGATATTCGTGAAAGTAGAAGCGCTACATGTATTAACGTGAAAGTTTCAGTCACCTCTCAGAAGTTACTGATAACAGCACCCAGTACAAGAAGGGACTAAGCAGTTTGTTGATTTTTACAAAATGCAACAACACTGAAGAATTGTAAACAGACATGCTAAAGAAAATGAACTTACCATCATTCACAACTGCCTCCGTTTTCTTTAACCCATGCAGACTGCTGAATGGTGACTTTATTATTCCATCTGATTTTCTTTTTCCCATTGACAAATCTGAAATAAAGAGACAAAAATTACTGATAAGATAACTACCTTCTGCAGACAAAATTAATGTCCAGGAGGTCTTTAACACTTTCTGTCAGCCTCGTAGACCACCACACAGTTTCAATAGCTTAATTTTAGGTCACTGCAGTTGTACCTATTTTTGGTGTCATATTATGATACCAAAATACTGATGTGGTAAATGGAGGCCTGCTGTGGTGACAATGGTACTTTGCTTGCAAGCGATGGGTTTCATAATCATTACAAGGTGAAAGCAATTTGAACAGAGAACTGTCATGAGCCATGATCATGGAAGCCTGAAAACTTTGCCAGAGAAACTTGTGCAAGCACAATCATTACACTGATATTTGTACAGTACATGATGAATAATATCATACAACTGTAACTGGCTAGCGTCCATGCACCTGCAGGATTAAAGCACACAATGAGTATCTAACATGGCTGTGTCACACGTGTGTGGTGCTGTTTGCATACCTACAGGCCACTGCATCTCTCAAACAGCATGTTGCTTTCTGAGCCAGTATCAAGGTAGATATTAGATCCTCCCACTTTTAACCGGCATGCAGGTCCAATAATATCCTGTTGTGACATGGGAGGTGTGGTGAAGGAATCTGGGTGCTGGACTGTCTACTCGTGGGCATAGCAGTGTATCTATGTTGGGATTAGTCAGTGTGGTGTCAGTGCAGATAATTTCAGCCAGCCTGATGGCTGCAGAGAAAGTCGTAGGCCTGACTCGTACATTGGTTGCTGAGAGTAGCCTGGTAGGTGATGAAGGATTGACCTCCTAGGGGCACCTGAATGATCCCACTGTCTCTTCTGACCTACAGTCGGCCTGAGATCATACCAGTGGTGCAACGAGAGCAAGGGCACAGGTGGTGAACCCACTCGAGGGTGGGATTACGGAAGGTTCCAAGATTGGGCCTGAGGGCTGTTTGACCATCTACATCCATCTTCAGGAACCCAATGGCTGCCACTGCATGAGCTCACATGTATGGGCTCACACCTTCAACTGGACCCCAAAACGGGTACAGGGTAACCTCATAGGTCACAAGGTGTTTCAGATGTCTGACATTGCTCTCAGAAAGAATATGAGGTCAGCCATAGGCACCAGCTGCAGCTGCAACAACATGCACAACCCATTCCTCCTCTCAGACCTCACAGGGACCTTTGCCACCATGACCTTTAAAGAAGTGAACAGAATATTGAGGTTCTGTATGTGCTGCTCCCATGTGGCTCCCATTATATGAGGTGCGGCTAGAAAAAAACCAGACTGATGCTGGAAAAAACATTTATTTACAATTATTTACAATTTCATGTTATCTCCTTCAATGTACTCTCCTCCTCGGTCTCTACACCGCTCCATACGAATTTTCCACTGTTCATAGCAATGCTGCAGATCATTTTCGGTAAGTCCATACATTACTTCCAGTGCTTTTTCTTTTACTGCTTCAACAGTCTCAAATCTAGTTCCTTTCAAAGCTGACTTGACTTTAGGGAAAAGAAAAAAGTCACAGGGGGCCAAATCAGGTGAGTAGGGTGGATGATCTAAGATGGGAATGTTGTGTTTTGCCAAAAACGTCTTCACTGACAACGCACTGTGAGCTGGGGCATTGTCTTGGTGAAGGATCCATGACTTTTTTCTCCACAAATCGTTCCGTTTTCTCCGTACTCGCTCACGTAGGGTAGCCAGGACGCTAACGTAGTAATGCTGATTCACTGTTTGTCCCTCTGGTACCCAATCAATGTGCACAATCCCTTTGATGTCAAAAAAAACAATCATCATTGCCTTTAATTTCGATTTTGACATTCGTTTTTTTTTTGTCGTGGAGAACCAGGAGTTTTCCAATGCATCGATGGCGTTTAGTTTCGGGATCGTAAGTAAAAAACCACGATTCATCGCAAGTAATAACATTTTGTAAGAAGGTGGGATCACTTTCAATGTTTTCCAGGATGTCAGAACAAATCATTCTTCGGCGTTCCTTCTGTTCAATTGTGAGACACTTTGGAACCATTTTTGAACACACTTTGTTCATGTTGAAACTTTCATGAAGAATCTGCCTAACACTTTCCTTGTCAACTCCTGTTAACTCAGACACTGCTCTGATTGTTAAACGGCGATCTTGTCGAACAAGTTTACCGATTTTTTCAATGTTTGCATCAGTTTTTGCTGACAATGGTCTGCCAGTGCGAGTGTCATCACTGGTGTCTTCGCGGCCATCTTTAAATCGTTTAAACCACTCAAACACTTGTGTTCGCGATAAACAATCATCGCCGTTCACTTGTTGTAACATTACAAATGTTTCACTTGCAGATTTTCCTAGTTTGAAACAAAATTTGATGTTAACACGCTGTTCTTTCTGTACACTCAACATTTTCCGACGCACAGACAAAACGTCAACTACTTAAAACAGACACCACGGGCAGACTGAGTGCAGGAGGCAGATGAAACTCTAGCAGTAGGCGGAGCGAGAGTCACGTGACAGGCCACGCGACTTTCAGCCTTATTGCATTCGTTTTATTGTTTCACCAGTACTAGTCCGGTTTTTTTCTAGCCACACCTCATAATAATGTCATCTGGGTAGTTCACACAGTTAGGAATATATTGTAATAACTGCTCTAAATAAGATGCATTTCAGCTACTCCAAAAGTTAAGCAATTGTAATGGTACGTGAAAAAAGCACATTGTGCACAAAGATTTATCACGATTGTTCATCTAATGTCAACGGTAAGAATTCCTCTCCGAGATCAATCTTAAGACAAAAACTGGCTGCCAGGCAGTTTTGCCAGTATCTATACCAGACCTGGGACTGAATACAGATTTAAATGTAATTGCATATTAACACTTATCTTAAAACCTCCACAGATTTGGATACTGCCATCAAGTTTCTTTTTTAACTACAACCACTGGCTTTCCGATACGGGCATAATGACACCTAATTGATGTGCCCTAAGTAAACTGGTTCAAATGGCTCTGAGCACTATTGGACTTAACTTCTGAGGTCATCAGTCCCCTAGTCCTTAGAACTACTTAAACCTAACTAAGCTAAGGACATCACAGACATCCATGCCCGAGGCAGGATTTGAACCTGCGACCGTAGCGGTTGCGCGGTTCCAGACTAACGCCTAGAACCACTCCGCCACTCCGGCTCGCGTGCCCTAAGTAGTTACGCTATAACTGCATCCAACAAGGCATATGGAACTGGCTGATTGTGAGAGAAGTGAGGCAGAGCAGATTGCTTTAATGATATATGTGCCTGAAACTTTGTGGCACAGTTCAGTGAGATTCCAAATAACTGCTTGTGTGGTTTACATACTTTATATAGGTCTTCAAATGAAATGGTGGAGGATACCAAATTGATTTGATCACTTACTCTAAAGCCAAATGCTCTGAAAGTATCTAATCCAAAAATGATAATTGCCATTGGCAAGTTTACAATCACAAACATTAGTCTGCATTCGAATACATTACCACATACTGAGCTGGTTCATAATAAAATTGTGTGTCCACTGTAAGCTGCCATTTTCTTTCATGGCACTACAATGGCAGTGAGCTGATACCTCGAGATTTATTATCTGCAACACCTCAATCCAGATGGCCATTGGTGGTTGGTTTGTGGAATTGAAGGGACCAGACTACAAGGGCCATCGGTCCCTTTTTCCATGAACTTGAAACACCCACACAGAATAAAAAACAAACAATGGAGATGACAAGAGACGATGCAGGACAAGAAAGACACAGACAGAGACCAGAAAAAAAGGAATTAAAATCACACCAAGTGTGACAGTGGTTGGCCGACCATAGAAACAAAAAATGAAAAGCCAACCACCAAGAAACGCACTAAAAACCCCAGTCCAAAATCGTAGGCCAAAGGCCAGACTCAACACAAAAAAAGGACAAACACTTAGAGCAAGTGATAAAAACCCCCTGCACGAATAAAACTCAAAAATAAATCTGCCATCCCAACATCATCTGATGAACGTGCACGAAGCGTATCAGTCAGCGCAGCGCAAATGTCTGCCTGAGCGGAGTTAAAAGTGGGCAGTCCAACAAGATGCGACATAAAGGTGGGTCCTCACAGCGCAATAAATAGTCGTGCATCGTCCAGGTGTGGCCAATGCACAGCCAGCAGAGGACAACAGAGTCCTTGCGAGAGAGCCACAAGAAGGAGCGCCACACACCAGTAGCCTCCTTGATGGCCTGAAGTCAGTTGGGTGAAGGAAGGGTGCACCATTCTTCACTCCAGGTGCGAAGTACCTTCTGCTGCAAAACTGACCTGAGGTCACTCTCCGAAAGGCCAATCTCCAAGGCTGGTGCACCGACAACCTGTTTGGCCAGCATGTCAACATGTTTATTTCCCGGGATGCCGGCATGACCCGGGGTCCAAACAAAGACCACAGAGCAGCCGCAATGGGCAAGAGGATGGAGGGACTCCTGGATAGCCATCACCAGACAAGAGAGAGGGAAACACTGGTCAATAGCTCATAAACCGCTCAGGGACAATGATGTTGTTTGATGTTTGGTTTGTGGGGCGCTCAACTGCGCGGTTATCAGCGCCCATACAAATTTCCAACCTTTGCTCAGTCCAAACTCGCCACATTCATGAATGATGATGAAATGACGAAGGACAACACAACCGCTCAGGGAGTCACTACAGATGACGAAGGACTCACCTGAGCAGGAGCGGATATACTCCAGGGCGCGAGAGATGGCGACCAGCTCGGCAGTGAAAACAGTTCAGCCAGCTGGCAATGAGTGTTGTTCATAATGATCCCCTAGAGTAAGAGCATAACCGACACGACCAGCAACCTACGAACCGTCAGTATAGACTACGTCAGAGCCTTGAAACGCGGCAAGGATTGAAAGAATGCGGCAGTGGAGGGCCTCAGGAGGGACTGAGTCCTTCGGACCCTGTGCCAAATTGAGCCAAAAGCATGGGCGGGGCACACACCACAGGGGTATATGCTGAGGGGCCCGGAAAAAAGGTGGAAGAGGTAAAACCTCAAGTCCAGAGAGAAGAGCTCTGACGTGAACCGCAATCATACACCCTGACCGGGGCCACCGTTCCGGAATATGGATGACCGACTGAGGGAACAGGAGACAATAACTGAGATGCCCGGGCAAGCTAAAAACATGTGTAGCATAAGTGGCCAGTAATCGTTGGTGCCAGATCCGCAATGGAGGAACACCTGTCTCCACAAGTATGCTGTTGACAGGGCTTGTCCGGAAAGCTCCAGTGGCGAGTCGGATCCCGCTGTGAAGGATGGGGTCCAGCAACCGCAATGCGGAAGGGGATGCCGAACTGTAAGCCAGGCTCCCATAATCTAGACGGGACCCAATTAACGCCTGCTACAGCCGTAGAATGGTAGACCGATCAGCCATCCAGCTGGTGTGACTCAAGCAACGAAGAGCGTTAAGATGCCACCAGCATATCTGTTTAAGCTGCTGAATATGAGGGAGCCAAGTCAACAGGGTATCAAAAACCAGTCCCAAAAACCGATGCGTCTCCACCACAGCAAGAGGTTTGCCGTCAAGATATAGCTGTGGCTCAGGGTGAACAGTGCGTCGCTGGCACAAATGCACAACGCAGGACTTGGCAGCTGAAAACTGGAAGCCATGCACTACAACCCAAGGCTGTGCCTTGCAGATAGTGCCTGCAGCTGCCTTTCAGCAGCTGCAATGCTAGTGGAACTAAAGTATAGGCAGAAGTCATCAGCATACAAGGAAGCTGAGACAGACGTTCCCACCGCCGCAACTAGCCCATTAGTTGCAATTAAAAAGATGCAGACACTTAAAACAGATCCTTGCGGTACCCCATTCTCCTGAACTCAGGAGGAACTATGGGAGGCCGCAACTTGCACGCGGAAGGAACGAAGCGACAGAAAATTTTGTATGAATATTGGGAGCAGACCCTGAAAACCCCAACCATGAAGGGTAGAGAGGCTGTGATGTTGCCATGTCGTATCATATGCCTTCCGCATGTCAAAAAAGATGGCGACCAGATGTTGACGGCAGGCAAAGGGCGTACAGATGGTAGCCTCTAGGCACACCAGATTATCGGCGGCAGAGCGGCCCTTACAGAACCCACCCTGAGACGGAGCCAGAAGGCCCCCAAGATTCAAATAGCCGACTCAACCTCCAGCTCACCATGCATTCTAGTAACTAGCAAAGAACATTGGTGAGGCTAATGGGGTGGTAGCTGTTCACCTCCAGTGGGTTCTCACCAGGTTTCAACACGGGGATTACGATGCTTTCTCGCCACTGCGACAGGAACTCACCCTCAACCCAGATATGGTTGAAAAGGTCTAGGAGGCATCGCTGGCAGACCACCGAGAGGTGTTTGAGCATCTGACAGTGGATACGATCTGGCCAGGGAGTTGTATCAGGGCAAGCGGCTAGGGCACTTTGAAATTCCCACTCACTGAATGGAGCATTGTACGATTCAGGATGGCACGTGTGAAATGAAAGGCTCCATGTTCCAACCACTCTTTCACGGAGCGGAAGGCCAGTGGGTAATTCGCAGAAGTGGCCATCTGCAGGGGTGCCCAGAAGAGTGACGCTGTGGCAGTGACAAAAAAGATCAGAAAGTGGTCACTACCGCACAAGTGGTCATGCACACCCCATTGGACAGATGGTAATAGGCTAGAGCTGCAGATCGAAAGGTCAATGGCCGAGTACGTGCCATGCAACACACTGAAATGTGTGAAGGCACCAGTATTTAAAAGAGAAAGGTCGAGCTGTGCCAATACTTGCTCAACGATGGTGCCTTGGCCTGTTGCCTCAGAGTCCCCTGGGGCTTCTCCAGCCCCTGGGGGTGTCTGGTTTGCCACTGGTCGGAACGTGGGAAGGGAGTGACCCAAGGGCTCCCTTCCTAGTGAGAGAAGCTGAAGAACACTTATGCTCCTCTGGCTTAGAAGTGGGGACTAGTGTACCCGATTGTTGGGCGGGTTCTGCTCCCGAGGTAGGTGGTGCGGGAGCAACAGTGAGGGAAGTGCCCCCCACCATCAAGGGGGCAGATGTGGTCCTTTGGCTCTGAGAGCTGACTGTATTTGGTGCAACAGATGGAGCTGTAACAGGAGTGACAGTGGTGGCAAGACGGCGTCATGTGCACAGGATGAAGCCATTCAAATTTCTGTTTAGCCTCAGAGTAGGTCAGTCGGTCAGGGTCTTTTATTTCATTATTTTCCGTTCCTTCTGTAGAATCTTATAGTCTGGCAAGCAAGGTGGATGGTGCTCTCCACAGCTGACACAGATGGGAGACGGGGCACATGGAGTATCAGGATGGGATGGAAGACAACAATCGCGATATATGAGGCTGGAAGCACAGCGGAAAGACATATGGCCAAACCTCCAACACTTGAAGCATCGCATCGGGGGAAGGATATATGGCTTGACATCACAGCGGTAGACCACCACCTTCACCTTCTCGGGTAATGTGTCACCCTCGAAGGCCAAGATGAAGGCACCGGTGGCAACCTGATTATCCCTCGGACCCCGATGGATGCGCCAGATGAAAATGGACACCTCGTCGCTCTAAGTTGGCGCGCAGCTTGTCATCGGACTGTAAAAGAAGGTCCCTGTGGAAGATAATGCCTTGGACCATATTTAAGCTTTTATGGGGTGTGAGATTAACAGAAACATCCCCCAGCTTCTTACAAGCAAGTAATGCCAGTGACGGGATAGAGGATGCTGTTTTTATCAAGACTGACCCAGACCGCATTTTTGACAAGCCCTCCATCTCCCCGAACTTATCCTCTAAATGCTCTACAAAGGACTGAGGCTTCGTGGACACAAAGGATTCCCCATCAGCTCTCTTACAGATTAAAAGAGGTGGGAAGGGACCAAATAGCTGGGTCATCAGTCCCTTGTTCCGAATAAAACAATGCCACAAGGATGAGAATAAAACAAGCAAGACTGATGACACAAAATGGAGGGAAAGGAAAACCACAAGAGCGATGGAAAGACAACAAACACTTAAGTGGACAAAAGGGGACAAGAAAACCACAGAAACGCAAGAAACAGGTAGAAGAGATTAAAACGACAAAACAGATTACCATGGCTGGCTGACCATGAGAATAAAAAGGAGAAGCCAGCCACTCTGCAACACATTAAAACCACCACCCTATAAACACTAGGGTGGAGGACACATGGGGACAAAGGACATGCGCTAAAATTTAGATCAAATGATAAAACCCACCCTCACGAATAAAATTTAAAACTATATCAGCCCATGAGGCATTGTCAGATAAAATTAGCGGCAATGAGTCCAATAACCAAAGATTTCATCACAGGCCAGTCAAAGTGGGACAGTGCACCAGAATATGGACCATTGTCAACTGGGCACCGCATCAACAGCAACACTGAGGCGGGTCTTCACGGTGCAGGAGGTAGCTCTGGGTGGCCCAAGCGTGGCCAAAGAGGAGCTGGCAGAGAACCACAGAGTCCCTGCGAGACGCCCACATGGAGGACTGCCACACATTTGTAGTCTCCTTAATGGCATGCAGTTCGCTGTGCGTACTACGACTACGCCATTCCGTCTCCCAAAGCCAAAAAACCTCGCGACATAAAAACGAACACAGGTCAGTTATTGGAATGCCGATCTCCTTAAGTCATTTCCGTGTAACCTGTTTGCCCAGCAAGTTCGTTGCCTGGGATTCCGACGTGTCCAGGGGTCCACACAAACACCACTAAACAACCAGACCATTCCAGGGCATAGGTGGATGCCTGGATGGTTGCTATCAAAGTATGACGAGGGTAGCCCTGGTCAATAGCTTGTAGGCTGCTCAGAGAGTCAGTAAACAGAAGAAATGACTCCCCAGGGCACAAACTGATGTGCTCAAGAGCACGAGATATAGCCACCAGCTCTGCAGTGGAAACACTGCAGCCATCAAGCAAGGAATGCTGGTCAATATGTCCTCTATGGACAAACGCAAAGCCGATGTGACCATCAGCCATCGAACAGTTGGTTTAAATCATTTCATGGCCTCAGTACATGTCAAGAATCGAGATGAAGTGACAGCAGAGAGCTGTGGGGTGACTGAGTCCTTTGGGCCATGTGCAAGATCCAGGCAAAGCCGCGGCCTAGGTGTACTCCAAGGAGGTGTACGTGATTGGACCTCGAGTATAGGTGGTAAAGACAAGGACTCCAGTTCAGATAGAAGGGACTGGACACGAACTACAATTGGAAGCCCTCACTTGGGCCACCTATGCGGGAGATAAACTGCCGTGGGTGGGAAAAGGAGATTGTAATTTGGATGCTCAGGAGAACTACGAACATGTGCAACGTAACTGGTGAGCAGTTGTGCGCGCCTGACCTGCAATGGAGGAACTCCAGCCTCCGCAAGGACGCTGGTCACCGGACTCATCCTAAAAGCTCCTGTCACTAGTTGAATGCCACATTGGTACACTGGGTCAAATAAACTCAATGCTGCGGGCACCGCCGAGCCATAAACCACACTCCCATGGTCAATGTGGGATGGAACAAGGGCTCTGTATAGCTGCAGCAGCGTAGAGCTGCAGCTACAGCCCATGACTGCAGCTTGTGGATGGCTCCCTGTAGGCACCGCTCAGCAACACCAGTACTAGTGGAGCAGTACGAAATGCAGAAGTCGTCTGCATACAGAGACGGATGGCCCCACAGCTGCTGCTGCTAGACTGTTAATGGCCACTAAAAATAGAGATACACTCAATACAGAGCCCTGTGGGACCCCAATGTCCTGGATATTGGGAGGGGGGGGGGGGGGGGGACTATGGGAGGCACCAACTTGGACATGGAAAATACGAAGCGACAGGAAATTCTGGATAAAAATTGGGAGCTGGACTCAGAGACGCCACATGTATAATGTGGCAAGTGTATGATGGCGCCAGGTGGTGTCTTACACTTTTTGTAAATAAAAAATGACGGCAACAAGGTGTTGGCATCTGGAAATGGCTGTTCGAATTGCAGACTTGAGGGACACAAGATTATCAGTGGCAGAGCAACCCAGGCAGAAACTGGCCTGGCATGGAGCCAGGGGCCACGTGACTCCAGGACCCAACCCAACCGCTGACACACCACACATTCAAGCAGCTTACAAAAAACGTTGGTGAGGCTGATGGGCCAATAGCTATTCACATCAAGCAGGTTTCTGCCATGTTTGAGCCCTGATATGATGGTGCTCTCCCACCAGTGCGATGGAAAGATGCCATCGCACCAAATCAGGTTGAAGATCACAAGGAGATGTCCCTTATAATCTGACGAGAGATGTGTAATCATCTGACTGTGGATCCGATCAGGCCCAGGAGCTGTGTCGGGGCAATGTGCAAGGGCACTGAGGAGCTCCCACTCTGTAAATGGGGCATTATAGGGTTCACTGTGGTGTGTAGTGAACGAGAGGACTCTCTCTTCTACCTGCCGTTTAAGGGTACGAAAGGCTGGGGGGTAATTCTCCGATGTATAGTGCTCAGCAAGTGCTCGGCAATTGTGTTTGCATTGGTGGATAACACGCCATTTATGTTAACACCAGGAACACCTGTCGGGGTCTGGTACCCAAAAACTTGTTTGATCTTTGCCCCGACCTGGGAAGGTGACGTTTGGCACACAATGGTTGAGACGTACCCCTCCCAAAACTCATGTTTCCACCTTTTGATATGCTGGCCAACGCAGGTATGGAGCCGTTTAAAGGCTATGAGGTGCTCCAGGGAAGGGAGCCGGTTATGCCACTGTAGAGCTCGCCAACACTCCTTAATTGCCTCAGCGACTTCCGGAAACCACGAAGGGACTGTCTTTTTCCGGGGCACCCTAAAGAATGAGGGATTGCGTTTTCTGCCACAGAAACAATCATTGTAGTTACCTCTTCAACCAACAAATCGATGTACCCATGTGGGGGAGATGCAACAGTGACAGCAGAGGTGAAAATTTCCCAGTCCGCCTTGTTTAAAGCCCATCTGGGTAGGTGTCCACAGCCGTGATGCCGGGGCAGCGACAGGAAGATGGGAAGTGGTCACTACAACACAGGTTGCAATGTGCTCTCCAGTGGATAGATGCAACAAGGCCAGGACTCCAAACCGAGAGATCAATGGCCAAATGTGTGCCATATGCCACACTGAAATGTGTGGCAGCCCCATTCTTTAAGAGGCAGAGGTTGAGTTGTGACAGTAAATTTTCGACATCTCTGCCTCAGCCAGTAGGAACTGTGCCATGCCACACGGGGTTACGAGCATTAAAATCTCCCAAGAGTAGGAAAGGTTTATGGAGCTGATCAATCAGTGCAGCCATGCGTTCAGGGGTACTGCACCATCTGGAGGAAGCTATACGTTGTACACAGTTATTTCCTGTGTCATCTGTATCCTGACAACCACTGCTTCAAGAAGGGTTTGAAGGGGCCCAGGTTCACTGCATACTGAGTTCAGGACATAGGCATGAATTTCACCTGACACTCTAATATAGTTGCTTGTGTTCCTGTAATATCCCTTATAGCCATAGAGGGCAGGAGTCCGCACTGCCGTGAACCAGGCTTCCTGGAGGGCAATGCAAAAAGCAGGTGTAAAGATTAACAGTTGCCATAGCTCAGACAGGTGTTGGAAAAAACCGCTGCAGTTCCACCGGAGGATGCGTTATCATGAGACTGGGAAGACCTGAAGCACCCAAGGAGGCAGGTTATGCCTAAGGGTCACTTACTGCCACCGAATGAGTATTTGTAGCCATTTCTATGGTGGATGAGGCATCAGTGAGATCCAGGTCCACAGGGGACGCTAAGATCTCCACTGCATCCTCAGATGCAGAATTGATAGGGAGTGGTGGTGTTGGGGCCACCAGATGGTCCTGTATCTTAGCAGACTACTACTTAGTTTGCTTGCTCTCTCACTTCCATTTAGGGGCTTGCAGGGAAGATTTTTCTGAAGCAGCTTCAGGCACAGAGGAAGGCCGTGAAGCTCTTCGTCCAGCAGCATTTGGCTCCTTGAGCCGCTGGCGAGTGTCCATTGTGGGATTAGTGGAGACCTTGGAAGAGAGGGCCACAAGGGACCCCTTCCGCAAGAGAAGAGCCGGAGGAGGCTGTTGCTTCTCCGGCAGGGGGGAGGGGGGGAGGGCTTGCTTCCAAAGCAGGTGCTTTGGGAGAAAGGGAGAAAGATTTGCCTCCTACCACCAAGGGTCGGATGTATACTGGTGGCCCAGAGGGAGGAACCACTGGCACTTGGGGCGGCAATGGTGATGTAGCTGCAGCATATGCATCGTCAACCTAATGGGGTGTAATATTTTGAATTTACAGTTAACCTCTGTGTAAGTCAACCAGTCCAAGTTCTTGTACTCCATAATTTTCCACTCCTTTTGGAGTACTGGGCAGTTTGGCAAGCAGGGGGAGTGGTGCTCTCCACAGTTGATGCAAGTGGGAAGTGGCGCACATGGTGCTGTGGATGTCCACAGTCTCGGCATGTGGCGCATGTGGTGCCAGAAGTGCAGCGGGAAGACGAGCCCAAACTTCCAGCACTTAAAGCACCGCATAGGGGGAGGGATGTATTGTTTAACATCACAGCGATAAACCATCACCTTGACATGTTCAGGCAATGAATCACCCTCAAAGGCCAAGATGAAGGCACCGGTACCAACCCTGTTGTCTTTGGGTCCCCTGTAAAAGCGCCAGATGAAATGAACACCCCTCCGTTCTAAGTTGGCGTGGAGCTCGTCATCAGACTGCAAGAGGAGGTCATGATGGAAAATAATCCCCTGGACCATGTTGAGGCTTTTATGGGAAGTGACGGAAACAGGAATATCACGCAGCTTGTCACAGGCGATTAGCGCTCAGGATTGGGCTAGGGATGTTGTCTGAATCAAGACTGCGCCGCTTCACATCTTGGAAAGCGTTGTCACTTCTAAAAACTTATCCTCGAGGTGTTCAACAAAAAACTGAGGCTTTGTTGATAGAAAAGAGTCCCCATCGGTTCTGCTACAGACTAAAAACTGAGGCGAATATGGCTCTCTCCGTTCTGAAGCTCTACGTTCCTCCCAAGATGTAGCGAGGAAGGTAAACCATTTAGGTTCATACCTGTCAACATTGTATTCTATCTTCCCCTTCATAGAGACTGCTATTGCCATATGGTTACCAGCGAGAGATGACTTAGTCCGCTTCATTGTGGGTCATCTGCCCTGATGCCACCCACTGTGTCCACCCTGATAGCTGAGTGGTCAGCGTGACTGATTGCCGTCCTATGGGCCCGGGTTCGATTCCCGGCTGCGTCAGGGATTTTCTCTGCTCAGGGACTGGGTGTTGTGTTGTCTTCACCATCATTTCGTCCCCATCCGGCACGCAGGTCGCCCAATGTGATGTCGAATGTAATGAGACCTGCATCAAGGTGGCCGGACCTGCCCTGTAAGGGGGCCTCCAGGCCAATGATGCCTAACGCTCATTTCCATTTCATGCCACCCACTCCTATCAGTGTCTCTCCCCATGGGCGCCACCCAGCCACAGCGAAGGCCAACTGGCATGATGGCCATTACCAGGAGTCCTGATGCCCCAGGAAGACAGTTATCTACTCCTAGGCATATGTGGGGAGTTTACAGCTCAGGCATCAGTAGTGCGATTCCTGTGTTGTCAGGGGGCTACCACCAAATAGGTACATGACAGCTCCACCACAACGGACTGGCTACCATGCTGGATATTGTGTGCAGAGAAATCCAATATTGTCATGGAGGCGAAAGAGGACATGAGACAATGGAAGAAGATGACATACCTCGAAAAGTGTCCTTGCCCAAATAATTGAATCGCAGGTGGAGATGCAAAGCCATGACAAGAGGTTCAGGAGATCGAGTCTAAGGGCACTCGCACACCACGTAAGGCATTCTTCCCCATATGGCACACAATTCTGTAGAATTTTGAAAGTGGCAGGTCGAACCATAGAATGGGACCTGAACTCATAGGGCCGTAAAGTGAGAGGCTCCTTTTAATCGCCTCTTACAACAGGCAGGAATACCTCGGGCCTATTCTAACCCCCGGACCCGCAGGGGGGTGTAATGTTATGCCCGGATATTTAAACAACTTGACTGTGCCAAGAGGGACACTAACAATACTGTAGCCAAACATTACAGGTTTGATCTTCCTATTCATCTGAATTAACTTATATTTTTCCACATGTATGGCTAGCTGTCATTCACAATACCAACTGGAAGTTGTCTTGTACCTTCCTACAGTCAGTCAACTTTGAACCTTACCATACACCATGGCATTATCAGCAAACAACCGCAGATTGCTGCCCATCTTGTCAGCAAATCATTTATGTATACAGAGAACAACAGCGGTCCTATCACATTTCCCTGGGGCACTCCTGACAATACCCTCATCTCTCCTGAACACTCACCATCCATAGATAACATACTGGGTTCTATTATTTAAGAAGTCTTCGAGGCACTCGCATATCTGTGGACTCATTCCATATGCTAGTACCATTACCAGGCTGCAATGGGACACCGTGTCTAATGTTTTCCAGAAATCTAAAAATATGGAATCTGCCTGTTGACCTTCATCCATAGTTATCAGTATATCATGTGAGAAAAGGGCAAGCTGAGTTTTGCATGGGCATTGATTTCTACAACCATGCCAATTCGTGAACATAAGCTTATCAGTCTCAAGAAAATTTATTATGTTCGAACTGAGAATATGTTCACGGATTCTGCAGCAATTAGACAGTACGGATATTGGTCTATAATCTTGTAGGTCCATTCTTTTACCTTTCTTATATACTAGAGTCACCTGTGCTTTGTTTCCAGCCACTTGGGACTTTGCGCAGGGCAAGAGATTCGCAATAAATGCAAACTAAGTAATGGCCCAATGCCATAGACTACTTTTTGAAAAACTGAACTGGGATTCCACATGGACCTGGTGATTTATTTACTTTCAAATCTTGCAGTTGTTTCTCTGTATCAGGGATGCTTATTACTATGTTGTCCATATGGGAGACAGTCTGGTGGTAAAATGTCAGTATGTTTGCACGATTCTCCTGTGTGAATGATTTCTTTAATGTGAAATTTAAAAAAATCAGCTTTCATTTTGCTATATTCAACTGCCACACTAGACTGGTCAACAAGTGACTGAATGAAAGCCTTAGACCCACTTAGCGATTTTACATATGACCAGAATTTTCTTAGGTCCTCTGCCAGATCTTTTACTAAGGTGAGATGGTGGTAGTAGTTGTATGCTTCGCGCAAAGTTCTTTTCGCAGATGCACGAGTCTCTACTAATTTTCGCTTGTCGCATTTCTTTGTTCCCTTTTGAACCGAAAGTGCAACGGCCTCTGCTTCCTCAGCATCCACCAAATTTTGTTATTAAACCATGGTGGGTCTTTTTCACTCTTTATCCACTTAGGTACATAACTCTCAAGACCACAATTTAAAATCTGCTTAAACTTTCCCCATACTTCCTCTACATCCATCTTACTGGAAGTAAGTGATGTCAATTCACTGTCTAACTGAGATGTTAATACCTGCTTATCTGCTCTGTCTAGCTCTATCTAGCCTTCTTGACTGATTTAGTAATTTCCATAATTAACTTCCATAATTATAGTTGCTATATGATGTCATGACAGCTAATTCCCATATCTATACTGACACTGTCAATAAGGTCCAGCCTATTTGTAGCTACGAGGTCCAAGATATTTCCATTCATGTGTGCTGCCAAGCTAGCTGCTCAACACAATTTTCAGAAAATGCATCCAAAAGTATATTGTACAACTGTCTGTCTGTACACCCTCCACCCCCCCCCCCCCCACCTCCCATCATCAATGAATCCATAGACATCCCAGTCTATACTCGGCAGGTTGAAGTCTCCTCCAACCAGTATTGCACGATCTGGGTATTTACACACTATTGACTGTAGACTTTCTTTGAATGACTCTAGAACTGTCACAGCAGAATCGGGTGGCTGGTAAAAACATCCAGCAACTAACTTGGTTTCACCTACACCTGTTATACGTGACCAGATGACTTCACTGTCATGCTCAACTTAGACCTAAATAGAGACAATATTTTTGTCAACTGCAATGAACACTCCCCCTCCTATTGCCTCTAATCTGTCGTTCCAATACACATTCCATGACTTGCTAAATATCTCTGAGCTTTCCACTTCAGGTTTCAGCCAGCTCTTGGTCCCCAAGAATAATCTGAGCATGGGAACTTTCCTGGAGGGTAGTAAGGTTGGGGACTTTATTACAAACACTTCAACAGTATACTGATAAAATTTTGACAGTCGAAGTGTCTTTATTTTGAATGCTGTTTGACTTCTCTCGCTGCATATCAACTGGTGAGTGTTCATCGGAGCACCTCAAGCTACTGCCTAAAAAAAAAAAAAAACCTCTTGTGCACTCCGGAAGTACTCTGTTACCTGAGGTGCTGCTTCCTTTGTGTAGTGCACCAGTGACCTATCAAAGGGAGTCCTACAAATGCCCACACAATAACGGAGGTCTAAAAATCTGCAGCCAAGACCATAATAAAGTCAACCAAGCCTTTGGTTGAGACCCTCCATTCTGCTCCAAACCAAAGGACCCCAATCAACTCTGGGAATGATGCTGCAAATTGAGAGCTCTGCTTTCACACCACACATGAGGCCAGCAGTCTTCACCACCCCTGCCAGCCACCTGCATGAACTGAAGACCGCCTCAGAACCTATGCCACAGGAGTCGTCAGTGCTAATATGAGCCACAACATTAAGACAACTGCACCCTGCACGCTCGATAGCTACAGGCATGGTCACCTCCACATCTTGGACGGGAGTCATTGGTGCTCATATGAGCCACAACATGCAGAAAACTCACCCTGCACACTCGTTAGCTACAGGCATGGTCACCTCCCCATCTCGGATGAGGCCCCATGCCAGGCATATCAAGGGCACGTTGGCTTCCTTTCCAGCCCTGACTGCTATCTGCCTAAGGGGCTCCATAACACACCTCACATTGGAGCTCCCAGTAACTAGTAAATATTCCCACCGTGTGCCTGCTCAGACCCTGCTGAATGAGTGGGCGGCTGTCCACTCACAGCGTGAATGGGCAAGGCCAGGTGAGACCAGTCTCCACATTAGCCCTCCGCATCGAGTGACATGAACACATTACCACCCACCACTCACCCTGCTGTGAGGGTGGATCCACCATGTCAGGTGCACTAGGGGGTGCCTTGGAAGCAGAGCCTGTGGGCAAAACAAGTGACACCTCAGGTGTCACATAAAGCGCCAGATTCTCTGCCACTGCTGCACCCCGAGGCAGCAGCCTGAAGGTAACTGACCATACCTAGAAGCACATTCAGCTGTTCACAAACTGTAGCCAGCGCCTCCTGCATCCACCCACAGCATGCTCACAATGTAGCTATCCCAGCAAGACTAACTGAAGAAATCAATTATAAAAGCAGACACTCCTAGATATGCAACTTGCTACCCTCCTGATGTGTCACCAATGGACACTAATGCGTTAATGAGCTATGAAGCTGCCTGTTCAGTGAGCAACTGTTGTGGTACACTCCGAATGAATTTACAATTACATAAATGCAAGCGTCTCTAAACAAGCACAAATTTTAATAAACATACTATGTGGGAAACAGAGAAAAAGATGAACACTTAAATTGCTGCTCTGTAGACGTTGATCAGCTGTGACCTGGATCATTACTGACTGGCTTAGTAAACGAGTTTTCCTCTATCATCCATGATTGATTCAAGGGGTTATGGGACTAAATGGTGAGGTCATCAGTCTTTTTAAGTCTGAAGTTACACACAGAAGAGAGAGGGTCCGCTAAAAGTGGAGAGGAATTAAACTATAAAATGAGGAGGTTAAAACACACAGTAGAAGGTATAAAAGGGTAGCCCAAATCTAAAAACTGGTAAAAAGCGATAAAAGAGCAAGCTTTGCAAGGGGGAATTGTCATCGGTCCCAGACCGAAAAAACACAAAGAGAGGCCCAAACCACAACCACACCCTGCCCCTGCTCCAGGAGTGAAGCAATACCTTATATCTGAAAATAAAAACCACTTTCAAAAAAGAAACTGAAAACCAGTTCAGATGAAAACTGGAAACCGTGGGCTAGAGCCCATGACTGCGACTTGTGGATGACTCCCTGTTGGTGCCGCTCAGCAACACCAGTATTGGTGGAGCAGTACGAAATGCAGCAGTAGTCTGCATACACAGAAGGTGAGACGGATGGCCCTACAGCTGCTGCTAGAACATCAATGGCCACTAAAAATACAAAGACACTCAATACAGAGCCCTGCAGAACCCCATTCTCCTGGATATGGGGGGGGGAGGGGGGGGTAGGGGGGGGGGAGGGGGGGGGGACTATGGGAGGCACCAACTTGGACATGGAAAGTACGAAGTGACAGAAAATTCTGGATAAAAAAACAGGAGTGGGCCTTGGACACCCTACTAATATAATGAGGCAAGGGTATGATGTCACCAGGTGGCGTCATACGCTTTTCGTAAATCAAAACAGATGGCAACAAGGTGTTGGCATCTGGAAAGTCTGTTCAGATGGCAGACTCAAGGGACACAAGATTATCAGTGGCAGAGCAGCCACGGCGGAAGCCGCCCTGACATGGAGCCAGCAGGTCACGTAACTCCAGGACCCAACCCAACCGCCGACACACTATACTTTCCCGCAGCTTACAAAGATCATTAGTGGGGCTGATGGGGTGATAGCTATCCACATCACGTGGGTTTTTACCGGGTTTGAGAACCAGAATGATGATGCTCTCCTGCCATTGCGATGGAAAGATGCCATCGCACCAGATTCGGTTAAATATGACGAGATGTTGCTTGTATTCACATGAGAGATGTTTAATCATCTGACTGTGGATCCGATCAGGCCCAGGAGCTGTGTTGGGGAATGTGGAGCTCCCACTGAGGAGCTCCCACTCTGTAAATGGGGCGTTCAAGGATTGTGGCCTGTAGTGAACGATAGGACATTCCCTTCCAGCCGCCGTTTGATAGTGCAAAAGGCTGGGGAGGGGGTAATTGATGCAGAGGCTCGAGCATAGTGCTCGTCAATCACGTTTATGTCAGTAGATAACAGGCCATTTATGTTAACATAGGGAACACCTGTTGAGGTCTGGTACTTGAACACACGTTTGATCTTTGCCCAGACTTGGGAAGGTGACAAATGGTACACAATGGTCGAGATGCATCTCTCCCAACACTCCTGCTTCCATTGTTTGATAGGTTGGCGAATGTGGGCATGGAGAAGTTTAAAGGCTATGAGGTGCTCCAGGGAAGGGTGCCGCTTGTACCGCTTTAAAGCTCGTCGATGCTCCTTAATGGCTTCAGCAACTGCCGGCGACCACCAAGGGACTGCCTTTCGCTGGGGGCACCCCAAATAGCGAGGGTGTGTGTTCTCTGCCACAGAAATAATTATTGTAGTCACCTGCTCAACCACCACATCGGTGTTACCAAGTAGGGGAGATTCCACGGTGACAGAAGAAGTGGAAGTTTTCCTGTCCGCCTTGTTTAAAGCCCATCTGGACAGGCATCTGTGGGCCTGATGCTGGGTCAGTGACAGGAAGATGGGGAAGTGGTCACTACAACACAGGTCATCATGTGCTCTCCAGTGGATAGGTGGGAGAAGTCCTGGGCTGCAAATTGATAAATCAATGGGCGAGTAAATACCATGAGCCACAGTGAAATGTGTGGCAGCCCCAGTATAAGAGGCAGAGGTCGAACTGATACAGTAAAGTTTCGACATCTCTGCCTCGGCCAGTAAGCACAGTGCCACCCCACGAGGGGTTATGGGCGTTCTACTCTCCCAAAAGTAGGAAAGGTTTAGGGAGTTGATCAATCAGTGCAGTTAATACATTCAGGGGTACTGCACCATCTGGAGAAAGATGTACATTGCAGACAGTTACTTCCTGGGTTGTCCTTATTCTGACAGCCACAGCTTCAAGAGTGGTTTGAAGGGGCACAGTTTTACTACAGACTGAGTTTAGGACATAAATGCAAACTCCATCTGACACTTGATTACAGACATTACAGTTCCTGTAGTATCCCTTATAACCATGGAGGGCAGGGGTCTGCATTGCTGGGAACCAGGTTTCCTGGAGGGCAATGTAGAAAGCAGGTGTGAAGTTTAACAGTTGCCATAGCTCAGCCAGGCGGAGGAAAAAACTGCTGCAATTCCACTGGAGAATGATGTCATTGTGAGACTGGGAAGGCACGGAACATTCAATGAGGCAGTTTATGCCTCAGGATCACTTGCTGCCACCGACTTTTTGCCTGAGCAGTCTATATCCATTGTGTCTGAGGGTCTGACCAGATCTAGGTCATCAGCGGATGCCAGAGTCTCCACCTCATCTGCAGACACAGAGATTGTAGGTAGCAGTGGTGGGGGTGCCACCACAATTCCCTTGGCCTTGGGGACCTTGTTTTAGGATTTCTCTCACTGCTCCCCGGTTTCCCTGGCTGGGAGGACTTCACTGATTCAGTCTCCGGGACTGAGGTTGAGCGTGAAGCCCTATGATCAGCTGCTTTTGTTGTCTTCAGCCACTGGCGGGTGTCATCTTTCCTACTAGCAGAAACCCGGGGAAGGGAGTGACCCAAGGGACCCCTTTCTAGTGGGAACAGCTGAAGAAGACTTATGCTTCTCCAAATCAGAAGTGGGGACTGATTTCCCTGATGGTTGGGTGGGGGTGTTGCTCCCGAAATAGGTGATGCGGGAGGAACAGGGAGGGAAGTGCCCCCCACCATCAAGGGGGCAGGTGTAGTCTTCTGGTTCTGAGAGGCAACAGAAATGTGAAGAACTAATGGGGCGACATCTGTTCTCGTAGTGGCGGCATAAGAAGAGGTCGTAGGCACAGGATGTAGGCACTAAAATTTCCTCTTAACCTCAATGTAGGTCAGTCGGTCCACAGTCTTATATTCCATGATATTCCTCTTTCTGTAAAAGCCAGCAGTCTGGTGAGCAATGTGAATGATGCTCTCCGCAGTTGACACAGATGGGAGGCACGGTACATGGAGTATTAGGATGTGACGCTGTAAGTACAGCAGGAAGACATATGGTCGAACTTCCAGCACTTTAAACACAGTGGTAGACCATCACCTTGACCTTCTCGGGCAATGTGTCACCCTCGAAGACCAAGATGAAGGCACCGGTGGCAACCTGATTATCCCTTGGACCCCAATGGATGCGACGGACGAAATGAACACCTCGATGTTCTAAATTGGGGCACAGCTCATTGTCAGACTGCAAAAGAAGGTCCATGTGGAATATAATACCCTGGACCATATTTAAGCTCTTATGGAGCGTGATGGTAACAGAAACATCCCCCAGCTTGCCACGAGTGAGTAATGCCCGTGACTGGGCAGTGGATGCTGTTTTTATCAAGACTGACCCAGAGTGAATTACGGACAAGCCCTCCACCTCCGCAAACTTGTCCTGCAAATGCTCCACAAAAAGACTGAGGCTTCATGGACATGAAATATTCCCCATCAACTCTCGTACATACGAGGTACTGGGATGAATAAGCTTCACTGCCATCCTTAGCCTGGCATTCCTCCCATGGTGTGGCCAGGGAGGGGAATGATGTGGGGTCATATTTTTTAGCATTGAAGTTAGACTTTGCCTGCTTAGAGACCGTTTGCAGTGGACCACCAGCAAGAGATGACATACTACAATTCATGGCGTGTCATCCGCCCTGATGCCGCCCACTCTGACCAGGGGCCCTGCCCACGGGCACCACTCAGCCTCAGCAAGGGCCACCTGGCAGGATGGCCATTGCCAACAGTCCCGATGCCCCAGGGAGAAGGGCGTCTACTCTATGGCATACGTGGGGAGGTAATGATGCAGGCATCAGCAGAGCAATCCCTCGGTTGTCAGGGGGCTGGAACCAACGGAAGTCCATGGTCATCGTCGGCGCAAAAAGTGACACTGCATAGAGCATGGTGGAAAACGCACTCAGGATGGTGTCCTTAACCAACAGATGGAGAACGAGTGGGAATGCAACGCAATGACGAGAAAGTGGTCTAAAAATCTCAATGCATGATGGACACGATGCACCATGTAAGGCGCCTTTCCCTAATTGGCTTGCTCTTCAGGACAATTTAGAAAGACTGTGAGGTCAAACCCGACAGGGGACCATCACATAAAGGCCAAAACGTGTGAAACTCCTCTTAGTCGCCTCTTACGACAGGCCGGAAGACCTTGGGCCTAATGTAACCCCCAGACCCGCAGGAGGAGACCACATTGTGGGGTTGGTTCATTACGAAAGAGGAAATAATGAGAGAGTCCAGTGTGACCAATGTGTAAAAGGCATAAGACAGTGGACTCCTTCTGAGAGAAGTGGAAGAAGAGTGCTAAACTGCAGTAGACTCATTGATTGTGCAGAGTTTATTCCTGCGAGCAGTAGCACACCAAATGTCATTCCACTTTTTGGGCACAGAGACATTTGAAGTAGATCCGCATACCCACAGCTGGAATCATGGAAGGGAATGGGAGAGGGGTGAGGTATAAGTATATGCTTCTGTGGCCAAACAGTCAGCCAGTTCATTCCCTGGGATGCCCACATGACTTGGGACCTAGAGAAAGACAACTAAGCAGGGGACATGGTCAAGAGCAGAGATAAGGTCATGGATAACAGAGACCAAGGAGTGAAGAGAGTAGCACTGGTTGATAGCCTTTGGGCAGCTCACTGAGTCGGTACAATTTAAAACAATCTGGAGCGAGGCCTGGGAAACAAAATGGAGGGCTCTATGAATAGCTGGGAGGTCTGCTGAGAACACACTACATGATCCCAGCAATAAATGGTGTTCTAAGCCAGTAGCAGACATGAAAGTGTACACCACCTTATCTATCATCTTAGAGCCATCAATGTAGAAGATGATGGCACTCTGTAACTCTGTAAGGATGGCATGTGCAAGATGACGAGAAACCATAGTACCCGGGAATAGGTCTGTCCTAATCTGTGGTCTGGGCACCATCTTAGGATGGGTGTGGGAGGAAATACATGGGGCGCATTCCAGTGTGTGGAGAAGGAGATCCCGACAGGGGGAAGGAGACTGATTCCAACTGGCAATCCCACTCATGGGCTGTTATCAGGAGGGAGACATCCCTCATTTGCAAAGAGGTCAGGGTACACAGTATGGTCAAGGAATTCGCGAATGGTGATTGCATAAGAAACCAGGAGTTCGCTCTGTCGTATTTGTAGAGTCTCAACGGGACTAGGGTGAAAGGCACCAATAGGCAGACACCCCACAGTGGTGAACAGGGTCAAGTATTTTCAGAGTGGAAGGAGCCACAGAGCCATAAACCTGACTACCATAATCTAGTCTGGTCAAGACCAAAGCATGGTAAAGATGGAGAGGAATGGCATGATCTGCACCCCCAAGATCTGTGGGCCAGGAGGTGGAGAGCATTAAGTTTCCGCATGCATGTAGTCTTTAGGTGGTGAATATGGGGCAGCCATGTAACTTTTTCTGAAAAATGAAAAATAAGGCCCAAAAAACAGGACTGTGCTACAGCATCGAGGAGCTGGTTGCCTAAATAAAGTTCTGGATCAGGATGTACTGTGAGTCGATGATAAAAATGAATAACCTACATTTTGGAGGCAGAAAATTAGAAGCCATGGGAGATGGCCCATGCAGAGGCCCATAGGATGGCGCCTTGGAGCCGGCGCGCTCAGTAGATGCTACTGCGTGGGAGCTGCACCAATTGCAAAAATTGTCGACGAACGACGCCGGGGTAACCACAGGCCTATCAGAGGTTGCCCATTGATGACTATCAGGAAAAATGTGACTCTTCACACAGAACCCTGTGGGATACTGCTATACTGAATCCAAGGGGCTCCGAGTGAAGTGGCAACTCGAACCCAGAAGAACTGGTGAGATAAAAACCCACAGATAAAAATCTGAATGGGGCCACTGAAGCCCCAGTCGTGGAGGGTAACTAAAGTGTTATGGTACCAAGCCATATTGTATGCCTTATGTAGGTCAAAGAAGACCATGACAAGGTGCTGGCAGTTAGTAAAAGCCTGTTGGATTGCTATTTCCAATCTGAGTAAACGGTCAGTTGGAGATTGTCCTTCCCGGAAGCCACACTGATATGGGGACAAAAAGCCCCAAGATTTGAGTACACAACATAATATGAAGCTAACCATCCTCTCTAACAGTTCACAAACTACGTTCGTCACGCTAATCGGGCGGTAGCTGTTTAGAGTCGTTAGGCTCTTCCCAGGCTTAATGACAGGTATAATTACACTGTCTCACCGTTGGGGCGGGAAAGCACCTGTGAGCCAAATGTAGTTGAAGACCCTGAGGGGATGTTGCCTTTGGGTAACATCCAAGTGTTGGATCATCTGGCTGTGGATGGAATCCAGGCCTGGGGTCATGTCATGTGAAGGTGAAAGAGGGGGGACCTGACAGATAGGTGAACAATGGTGCCAGCAGCATGAAGAATGCACAAATGAATAAATGCAATCCAAGAGGAAGGTGTATAAGTGAACAGAATATTTACATAAAGGCCAATTGGCCCTGCGGAACGCTGAACGTCAGAGCTTGCCTGCGTGGTGGCAGCAGGGGAATGATAGAACCTCCAGAAAGTGGTCACTGTCGTGATGATCATCATGAGGTGACTAATGTATGGAAGCCACAAGAGCAGGAGAGGAGATTGTAAGATCAATACCAGTAAAGCTGCCATAAGCACCTCTGAAGTGGGTAGGACAACTGTCCTTGAGGGGAGAAAAATTGAAATCTGTAATATGTTGCTCAATTAAGAGACCCCTACCTATTGAAGTGGCATTCCCCCACAGTGGTTGGTGGGCACTAAAGTCCTCAAGGAGGAGAAATGGGGGTGTTAGTTGCTATATTAAGATAGACAGTTCAACATTAGGAAGTGGCCTATCTGGAGGGAGGTAGACATTGCAAACTGTAATTGCCAGAGATGTGAGTGAGTGAGTGAGTGAGTGAGTGAGTGAGTGAGTGACGAAAGAGAGCGGGCAACCTTGGGGTGCACAGATGGGGAACGATGCTGGGGAAAGGGGTCCCGGAGAGGGGGGGGGGGGGGGTCCCACTGGCAGGTGCCGAAGAAGGGGTGCACTTCTTTGGTTGAGGAGGGGGAGTGGCTCCCTGAGAGGTGGGTGGGTGTGGAATCTGCAGGGGAGGGGGAGTGGAGACAGGGTCAGGTCAGGGATACAGAAGAGATAGGAGGGGGAAGGCTGTAACAGAGGCATAAGTTGAAGAAAGTGACACTGGATGGAGTGTCTCATTTTTTGGCGAGCCTCAGCGTAAGACAGGCAATCCAGGGACTTCTACTCTTGTATCTTCTTTTCTCTCTTGTAAGCGGGGCAATCTGGTGAGTGAGGGGTGGGTGGTCATGACAACTGACACACACAGGAGGCAGAACACAGCGACTTCGCTTATGGAGTGGGTGTCCACAGTCACCACACAGAGGGTCCACCATATAGTGGGAAGACATATGCCCAAAGTGAAGGCACCTAATGGGTGGTGGGGTGTACAGCATCATCTGTAGCACATAATCTTAACCTTCTCTGGGAGGGTATCCCCTTCGAAAGTCGGAATGAAGGCACCGGTATAAGTGCAGCTATCTTTACAACCCTTCTGCACACTTCCAAGAAAATAAACTCCACATCAGCATGGACTTCCTCATCACTTTGCAGGATGAGGTCCCTATGAAAAATCACTCCCTGTACCATATTCGGACATTGCCAAGAGGATCAAAAGCACGAAGAGCTGCAGACTGAATGGCAGAAAAACCTTTGATCAACAGGGAACCCAACCGCATCTTACTGAGAGAGTACATGTCACCAAACTTGTCTTCTATATTCTCCACAAAAAAACAGTGGCTTTGTGGCCATGAATGTTTCCCCATCCATCGTAGTACAGACAAGGTAGCAGGGAAAGTGTTTCATCCCAAGACGGTTACTGTTGCCCTCCTCCCGTAATGCATCCAGGAAAGGGAAGGCTGCCGTGTCATACAAAGCAGCATTCAATGATCCTTCATCACTGACGAGACAGCCATTTGAGAACGGGCAGATTACTGCAGCTTGATACGCTTCACATGTGCGAAGTATCTGCCCTGATACCACCCACTCTGATCAAGGGCTCTCCACCTGGACACTACACTGCCAAAGCAAGGGCCGCCTGGCATGGCAACCACTCTTTGTCATACATGGGGAGGGAAAAGCTCAGGTATCAGTAGTGTGATCACTGTTTTGTCAGGAGGCTCAGCCAGATGGGTACATGACAGCCCTACCACACGGACTGGCCACATATGCTGGTCACCTAGGAGGGTGGATAGGGGCTACAGCAGGGAAGGATGGTGGGAGAGGAATTCATGCCACAGATGCTAAAGAGGGAGTTCATCCCCAATTGGCTCACAATAAAAACAGAAAATTTAGAAGTGGAGATCAAACCACAAGCAGGGACCTAAACACCAAAAAGGATGAAAGAGAACAAGCAGAAGGAACAAAATTGCAGGCAATACAGGGCAGCAGTTGGGTAGCCAGGTTGATATAAAGCAGAACACCGAGAGGGGAAGGAGAGGGCAATGGGGAAGGAGCGAGGATACGGAGGGAGGGGCAATGTGAAAGAAATGCAGCCAGGGAGGAAAAAATGGGCTGCAATAGCTCGGGGCCTCATGTGCACCACGCACGAACTCACGAAAGAACTGTGAGCCCCCCTGGGGGAGGCCTCCACTATCCATGTTTGCACTGGCCCAGATAACATGGCAGAGATATATGGTACAAACAGTTGTCATGGCACAGTGTTGGACTCTAATGGCTATTCCTTTGAATCTGGTGTTCACTGATGTCTATTCACCATATGTGGTAGATCATACCAATGTATGAACACCACTTAACAATTTTTTACATTAATTCAGTTTTTCTAATTGATAATTTTTTGCTATAGTGGGATGGTAATCGGTTAACTGTTATTCTTATAATGCAATACATAAAATAGGGTAGGTTGACATCAGCTGTCTAATTACAGTAAGATGGGAGTGGTAAACATTAAAATTCAATTCCATTATTACTAACAAGATGAAGTCCTCTGACACAGCCAACCGATTCACCTCATATTTAGTAGGTCACTTGTGTACAATCTAAAATGAATTACTTGTGGATATTTTGGTTCAACAAGCCCCCATTTTTGAGAAAACTCCAAAATGTAATGATGCACAATTGACTGAGAAATGGTGGAATTAATAGATAATTGAAAATTGAGTATTTTTCATCATATATGGGGGTCAGAAAGTACACATTTTCCTAGTGCAATCATTTTTTCACTTTTATTTTTTTCTGATTTGAAATGGATAATAATAGTATGGGTTAATAAGGTAAGTAAATCCATGAGGAATAATAACAAGATGGGCAAATAAATTTCTCAAATGACTTGGATTAGTAATGAATTTAAATTTTACCCTTGTTCGCTTTACAACGGCTGTTTCACTTACTCCATTACATGTCCTCCACTTCTTTCTAACAATTAGATGGATGATACTTGTCATACAAAGTTTCAAAGCAAATATATATGCGGCACCAAAAACATGTAATGCATGCAATCATCATCCAATTACATTGTTCCTTCTGAAGATTTGGAGGAAAACAAATTTAATTTATATCCAAAAACATTTCTTTTCGGAAGTTAATTTTAACGCATATCGTGCATATGATAACATTGCCTGAAAAATCAATACTGAAATCCGATCGTGAATTATTCTGTGGAAAGTTAGTTTCCTGTTATGACAAATGTTTGAACAATGGTGGCAACTCTGTAGAAAAATAGTTTAAGGAATGCTTTCTCTTGGAAAAATAAAGTTTAGATTTAAACAAAAAAATTTCTTGAGGGTTTTTTCCCCCCAAACCTGTACATACTTTCCCGACATGCCTAATATATTCTTATATTTATATGACACACATTATCTTATATTTAATGTGATTAAGGTCTGACTTTAATGCAGCTTTTTTTTTTTTTTTTTGTATTTGAAAGTTGGTTTAATCATGACAGTTCTTAGCTATGTTCTAATGACAGTCTGTTCACCCATTTAATTCATCAGCTAAACTAAGTAAAAATGTTTCCAATAAGCGCACACTATTGATATACACTATGTAATACGTAAGAGCTACATCAAGTTACGTAGTACAAGACTGTAGAACTCAAAACCATATAAATAAAAGTCCACAAGAACATATGTTTATCTTTTGCAGTTGACCAACAGAGCTGATGTTTGTCTTTTGCAGTAATCCATTTCAGCAGTTACAAAGCACGGGAAGAGTTATTGTGACTCAACAGTAAAAGAAACATACTCTCTCGCAATTTCTTTTGTAGTTCTTTTTGAGGTCTATAATTATGTACTAAATCAAACGATTTTGCTCTAACAGGTTAGGCGGGCTTTTGGAAGAGAGCGCAATGGCAGCCCACTTTCCTCTGACTTGATTTAGAATTATTGCCACTGCTTATTCCTTACATTACCTAAATTAGCTACATATATATATTAAAGCATATTTCAATGAATATATGTGTCAATTAAAACAAGAAACACACAGATCTCGTGACAATGGTAAAATACGATGATAGTGTTTAATGCATTTTATTACTAGTAGTGGCTGTGTTAAAGATTTTGAGAATAGACTCACTCAACTTGACCTTTGCCTCGTAAATACAGGTGCCCCCACTCATTTCAGTGTGGCTAGCACATGGCAGATACTCTGTCATTGACCTCTCAGTTTGTAGTCCTTGCCTTCTACTGCCTATCCACTGGAGAGCTGACGATGACTTATGTGGTAGTGACCAATTTCCGCTCTTCCTTTCACTTCCCCGGCGTCACTCAACTCGACACTTGCCCACATGCGCTCTTATCAAGGCTCACTGGGACACTTTCACCTCTGCTACAACCACTGGATCTCCGTTGCACGCAACATTGATGAGGTGATCCACATCATTACTGTTACCATTGTTTCTGCAGCTGCATCAGCAATCCCTTGCTCCTCAGGTTGCCCCTGGCAGAAGACAGTGCCTGATGGTCTCCGGAAATAGCTGCGGACATTAAAGACCGTAGGTGGTCCCAGCAGCATCACAATCGGCACCCATCCCTTGAGCACCTCATTGCCTTCAAATGTCTCTGTGCCTGGGTCCATCAACTAATCAAAAGAAGGAAGCAGAAATGTTTGGGAACGATATGTCTCCTGCACTGGAACACAAATCTCTGCTTCCCAGGTTTGGACTAAGATTAAGGGCCTTTATGGACGTCAGCCCCCTGAAATGATACCCGGGATTTCCACAAATAGAACTACCTATACCGCTCCAGACATAATTTGTGTGTTTGGCTGAGTATTATGCTCAAACCTCCGCATCTGAGAATTACCAACCCATACACAGCACCCTGAGCTGTATAATGTTCCATTCAGTGAGGGAGAATTTCTTGGTGCCCCTGCCAATTGTCCTGACATATCCCCTGGGCCAGTCTGCATCCATCACCAAATGATTAGACATCTATCAGTAGATTACCAGCACCACCTCCTGCCATCTTTGGCTGCATCTGTAGCAATGGCAAATTCCTGTCACAGTGGCACAAAAGTATCATCGTTCCAGTGCCAAAACCTCACAAGAACCTGCTCGATATGGATAGCTGTCGTCCTATTAGCCTCACCATTGTTCTGTGCAAGTTGCTCGAATGTATGGTGAGCCAGCGGCTGTGTTGGCTCTCCGAGTCCTGGGGCCTTCGAGCTCCACCCCATGACGGTTTTCACCAAGGTCGCTCCACCACTGAGCACCTTTTTCCGAGGTCTCACAGCTCTCAGAGGAAAAGCATACCCCAAATTAATCCTATCACTTAAAATCAAGGAAAGGAACAAAAGCCATAAAACAAACTGTGTACCCACACAGAAGGAGAAAATTAAAGAAGCAGCTAAAACTGAAAACATTAACTGAAGGGAAAAAAGTGGAAGAAGGCGGTAAAACAATACAGCAGATGGCCTTGTCTAGCTGATTGCAATGATAAAAAAGGATGAGCCAGCCACTTTGCAACACACTACAATCACCAGCCTAGAAGCACAAGGCAAGAGAAACAAAGATAGTAAAACTACGAACACGAAGTTGGACACACAGCACCAGAGAGGCTGAGGAAGAGTTGAAACGTAGGTAGGGTCAAGGCCTGGGAGAAAAGGCCACACACCCACCCTCTCAAATAAAAATGTAAAACTAGATCAGCTGTTAAGGCATTGTTGCCCAACACCATAGGTGGTGCTAGGTAGTGCGTTAGGAAGGTTAAAAGAGAGCCTCAGAGCACCTACATTGGGACAGTCCAACAAATGTAGGCTTCTGTCAACTGAGAGTCGTAGTGACACTTGGGTGGCTCCTCACAACGGAGGAGGTGACTGCATGTCAGCCAAGTATGGCCAATGCAGAGCCGACAAAGGACAACGGAGTCCCTGCGAGTGGCCCGCATGGATGACCCCCAAATGTTTGTTGTCTCCTTGATAATGCTTAGTTTATTTGGTGTACTTATGGTGTGCCATTCAGTGTTCCAGATCCTGAAAACTTTACAGCGTAAGACCAATCAGAGATCAGTCTCCACTGTGCTGATCTCCAGTCGGTTTAGTGATAGCCTGTTTGGACAGACTGTCCGTGAGTTCATTTCACAGGATTCTGGTATGTCCTGGGGTCCTGGTAAAGGCCACTGAATGTCCACAGTTTTCAAGGGCATAAACAAACTAACAGTTTTTAAGGGCATAAACAAACTACTGGACAGTCCTTACCAAAGGACGGCTAGGAAAGCATTGAACGAGAGCTTGTAGGCTGCTTAAGGAGTCACTGCAGGTGAGGAAGGACTCACCTTTGCAGAAGCAGATATGCTCAAGAGTGTGAGAGATTGCCACCAACTATGCAGCCATCAGGCAAGGAGTGCTGTTCACTACGTCCTATGAGTGCATTAAAGTGATGCCAATGAGACAATCTGCCATCAGTGTAAATTACTTCAAAGCCCAGGGACTCACTAAGAGGAGAGAAAAATTAGCACCCAAGTGCCTCAGGAGGGCCCGAGTCTTTTGGAACTTCAATAGGTCCAGACAAAGCTGCAGTAAAGGTGTACACCAGGGAGTGCTTGTGGGTGGACCAAGAGGAAATGTGCTAAAGGGAAAGACTCGAGTTCAGTGAGAAGGGACCAGACATGGGCTGCAATTGAATCCCCGATCTGGATCGTCTTCGCGGGAGCTGGATCGCCATGTTAGGAAAAATGAGATTGTAATATGGATGTTGAGGCGAGCTGCGAATGTGCACGACATAATTTGCAAGCAGTTGCTGGTGCGTAATCCGCAATGGAGGGACCCCACCTTCCACACGAAGCATGTTCATTGGGCTTGTTCCGGAAGCTGCCATCGCAAGTTGAACTCCACAGTGGATACAGCACCCAGCATCTGCAATGCTGAGAGCAATGCCGAGAGCAATGCTGACCTATATGCTGGGTTCCCATAGTCAAGACAGGATTCTACAAGCAGTTTGTACAGCTGTAACGGTTGGTTGGTTGGTTGGTTTAAAAGAGGCGGAAAGTGACCAAACTGCTAGGTCATCGGTCCCTTTTTCCAAATAAAACAATGCCACAAGTGTGGGAATAAAACAAACGAAACTGACAACGCAAAATGGAGAGAAAGTACAAACCACAACTATGACGGAAGGGCAACAAACATTTAAATGCACAAAAGGGGAGAAGAAAACCAAAGAAACGCAAGAAACAGGTAGAAGAGATTAGAACGACAATACAGATTACCATGGCTGGCTGACCATGAGAATAAAAAGGAGAAGCCAGCCACTCTGCAACACATTAAAACCACCACCCTAAAAGCACTAGGGTGGGACCATGAGAATAAAAAGGAGAAGCCAACCACTCTGCAACACATTAAAACCACCACCCTAAAAGCACTAGGGTGGAGGACACATGGGGACAAAGGACAGGCGCTAAAATTTAGATCAAATGATAAAACCCACCCTCACGAATAAAATGTAAAACTAAATCAGCCGATGAGGTATTGTAAGATAAAATTAGCAGCAACGAGTCCGGTAATCGAAGATTTCATCAGAGGGCAGTCAAAGTGGGACAGTGCACCAGAATATGGGCCAATGTCAAAAGGGTGCCACATCAACACTGAGGCGGGTCTTCACAGCCCAGGAGGTAGCCATTAGTAGGCCAAGCATGGCCAATGCAGAGCCGGCAAAGAACCACAGAGTCCCTGCCAGAGTACTGCATTGAGTACTGCCATACATTTGTAGTTTTCCTTGATGACACGCAATTTGTTGTGCGTATTGAGATTATGCCATTCCGTCTTCCAAAGCAGAAAAAACTGGTGGCATAAAAGCAAATGCAGGTCAGTTATTGGAATGCCAATCTCCATAAGTGATTTCCGTGTAGCCTGTTCGGCCACCCTTTCAACTAGTTCATTGCCTGGGATTCCATCATCTCCTGGGGTCCACACAAACACCACTGAATGACTGGACCATTCCAGGGCGTAGATGGACTCCTGGATGGTCGCTACCAAAGGATGACGAGGGGAGCAGTGGTCGATAGCTTGTTGGCTACTCAATGAGTTAGTACACAGAAGAAACGACTCCCCAGGTCATGAACAGATGCTCTCAAGAGCACGAGATATAGCCACCAGCTCTACAGTGAAAACACTGCAGCCATCAGGCAAGGAATGCTGTTCAATATGTCCTCCATGGACATACGCAAAGCCGATGCGACCATCGGCCATCGAGCCAATGGTGTAAACCACTTCATGGTCTCAGTACATGTCAAGTATCGAGAGGAAATGGCAGCAGAGAGCAGCGGGGTTAACCGAGTCCTTTGGACCATGTGAAAGGTCCAGGCGAAGCCGCAGCATAAGTGTGCACCATGTAGGTGTACGTGAATGGATCTCAAGTAGAGGTGGTAAACGCTAGAACTGCAGTTCAGATAGAAGGCATCAGATGCGAACTGCAATCTTAAGCCCTGACCTGGGCCATCGATGAGGGAGATTAATTGCCGTGGGTGGGAAAAGGAGACAGTAATTCAGATGCACAGGAGATCTACGAATGTATGCAACGTAACCCGCAAGTAGCTGTGCACGGCTGACCTGCAATGGAGGGACTCCAGCCTCCGCCAGGACGCTGGTCACCGGACTCATCGTAAAAGCTCCCATCGCTAGTCTAACGCCACAGTGGTGCATTGGGTTGAGTAAACCCAACACTAAGGGTGCCGACGAACCATAAACCAGACTCCCATAGTCAAAGTGGGATTGAACAAGGGCTCTGTAGATCTGCAGCAGTGTAGAGCAATCTGCATCTCAGTTGGCATTGATCAGGCAGCAGAGGGCATTGAGGTGCTGCCAGCACTTCCGCTTAAGCTGACGAAGGTGAGGAAGCCAAGTCAATCGGGTGTCAAAAACCAACCCTAAGACTCAATATGTCTCTACTACAGTGAGTGGATTGCTATTAAGGTAAAGTTCTGGTTCCAGATCAACAGTACGACGCCGACAGAAGAGCATAGCAAACGAATTTTCAGATGAAAACTGGAAACCGTGGGCTACAGCCCATGACTGCCGACAGCCCATTACTGCGACTTGTGGATGACTCCCTGTAGGCACCGCTCAGCAACACCAGTACTGGTGGAGCAGTACAAAATGGAGAAGTCATCTGCATACAGAGAGAGTGAGACGGATGGCCCTGTAGCTGCTGCTAGACCGTTAATGGCCACTAAAAATAGAGATACACTCAACACAGAGCCCAGCGGGACCCTATTCTCCTGGATATGGGGGGAACTATGGGAGGGGGACTCAGATGAGCGGGACTCAGAGACCCCACTTGTACAACGTGGCAAGGATATGATGTCGCCAGGTGGTGGTGTATGCTTTCCATGAATCAAAAACGACGGCAACAAGGTGATGGCGTCTGGAAAAAGCTGTTCGGATTGCAGACTCGAGGGACACAAGATTATCAGTGGTAGAGCAACCAAGGCAGGAACCACCCTGGCATGGAGCCAGTGGGCCACGTGACTCCAGGACCGAGCCCAACCGCCAACACACCATACGTTCCAGCAGCTTACAAAGAACGTTGGTGAGGCCAATGGATCGATAGCATCCACATCAAGTGGGTTTTTGCCAGGTTTGAGCACTGGTATGATGGTGCTCCATTACCAGTGCGATGGAAAGACGTCATCACATCAGATCCAGTTGAAGATCACAAGGAGATGTCGCTTGCAGTCAGACGAGAGATGTTTAATCATCTGACTGTGGATCCAATCTGGCTCAGGAGCTGTGTCGGGGCAATGTTCAAGGGCACTGAGGAGCTCCCACTCTGTAAATGGGGCGTTATAGGGTTCACTGTGGTGTGCACTGAATGAGAGGACTTTCCCTTCCAGCTGCCATTTGAGAGTGCGAAAGGCTGGGGGGTAATTCTCTGACGCAGAGGCGCAAGCATAGTGCTCAGCGAAGTGCTTGGCAATTGTGTTTGTGTCAGCAGATAACATGACATTTATGTTAACATAGGGAACACTTGTTTGGGTCTGGTACCCAAATACTCATTTGATCTTTGCCCAGACTTGGGAAGGTGACGTATGGCACCCAATGGTCAAGACATATCTCTCCCAACATCCTGTTTCTGTCATTTGAGAAGCTGGTGAACGCGGGCACGGAGCCATTTAAAGGCTATGAGGTGCTCCAGGGAAGGGCACCGCTTATGCCACTGTACAACGCACTGACGCTCATTAATTGCCTTAGCGACTTCCGGCAACCACCAAGGGACTGTCGTTTGCCGGGTGCACGCTAAAGAATGAGGGATCGTGTTTTCAGCTGCAGAAACGATTGTTGTAGTTACCTGTTCAACCACCACATTGATTTTACCATGTGGGAGAGATGCAATGGTGACAGCAGAGGTGAAGGTTTCCCAGTCTGCCTTCATTAAAGCTCATCGGGGCAAGGGTCTGTTGGCCTGACGCCAGGTCAGTGACAGAAGATGGGGAAGTGATCACTACCACACAGGTCATCATGTGCTCTCCAGTGGTTAGATGGGAGAAGGCCAGGACTGCAAACTGAGAAATCAATGGCCGAATATATGCCGTGTGTCACACTGAAGTGGGTGGGTGGGGTGGGTGGGGGGAGGGGGGAGGGGGAGGGGGAGGGGGGAGGGGGGATGGGGGATGGGGGGAGGAGGGGTGGCGGCACATGTATTAAAGAGGCAGAGGTCAAACTGTGAAAGTAAGGTTTTGACATCTCTGCCTCAGCCAGTAAGCACGGTGCCACCCCACAAGGGGTTATGAGCGTAAAAATCTCCCAAAAGTAAGTAAGGTTTAGGGAGTTGATCAAACAGTGCAGCCAATGCATTCAAGGGACTGCACCAGCTGGAGGAAAATATACATTGCAGACAGTTATTTCCTGCATCGTCTGTATCCTGAGAGCCACAGCTTCAGAGGGGTTTGAAGGAGCACGGGTTCAATGCATACTGAGTTCAGGACATAGACACAAACTCCACCTGACCCTTTATTATAGTCACAAAGGTTCTTGTAATATCCTCTATAGCCGCAGAGGGCAGGGGTCCGCAATTCCAGGAAACAGGTTTCCTGGAGGGCAATGCAGAAAGCAGGTGTAAAGCTTAAGAGTTCCCATAGCTCAGCAAGGTGGTGGAAAAAACCACCACAATTCCACTGGAGGATGACATTATCATGAGGTTGGGAAGGCATGAAGCGAACAATGAGGCAGGTTATGCCTCAGGGTCATTTACTGCCACCAATTGAGTATTTCTAGACATTTCTATGGGGGATGAGGCATCAGTGAGAGCCAGGTCTGCAGGGGACACTAAGATCTCCACTGCATCCTCAGATGAAGAATTGATAGGGAGTGGTGTTGTTGGGGCCACCAGAAGGTCCTGTTTCTTACCAGACTTTTCCTAGTTTGCTTGCTCTTTCAATTCTTTTAAGGGGTTTGCTGGGAAGATTTCTCCAAAGCAGCTTCAGGCACAGAGGAAGACCGTGAATCTCTTTGTCCAGCAGCTTTTGGCTCTTTGAGCCACTGGCGGGTGTTGGGGGGGGGGGGGGGGGAGGCTGTAACAGTGTAGGGCAATCTGCATCCCAGTTGGTGTGACTCAGGCATCGAAGAATGTTAAGATGCTGCCAGCACTTTTCCTTAAGTTGACGAAGATGGGGGAAGTCAAGTTAAGCGGGCATCAAAAACCAGTCCTAAAAATGGATAAGTCTCCACTATATTAAGCAGCTGGACATCCAAGTTCTGGATGTGGGTGGACAGCACAATGATGACAGATGTGCCTGGCACAAGTCTTGGCAGCTGAAAACTGAAAGCTGTGGGTGAGGGCCCATGACCGCCTTTCGTATGGCTCACTGCGGTCGACATTCAGCCACACAAACTGTGGATTAGTAAAAGGAAATAAAAAAGAGGTCAGCATATAAAAAGGGTGATACTGATGACCCCACAACTGCTGTGACACCATTAATGGCAATTAAAAAGAGTGAGACGCTCAGCACAGAGCCCTGCAGGGCACCATTTTCCATTTTCTTGGATATGGGGAGGGGAGGGGGGTGGGGGGCGCCTGTGGGAAGGCCCAATTCAAACTCTAAAGATAAAGAGCCGCAAGAAGTTCTGGATAAAAATTGAGAGAGGGGCCCACAGGCCCCACTTGTTTAATTTAACGAGTATTTGGTGGTGCCAAGTGATGTCACGGGCTTTCGTCAGGTCAAAATAGATGGCAATAAGGTGTTATGGCAAGAAAAGGCCATTTGGATAGAAGACTCCAGGTATACCAAGTTGTCAGTGGTGGAGCGACCTTGGTTGGTGAAAATCACCCTGGGATGGAGACAGAAGGCCCCGGGACTCAAGGAGCCGACACAAACACCGGCTCACCATACACTCAAGGAACTTGCAGACAATGTTGGTGTGGCTAATATGACGATAACTATCCATTTCGACTGGGTTCTTACCAGGTTTTAGCATTGAATTGATGATACTTTAACGTCATTGTGATGGGAATTTGCCAACGCTCCAGACAACAAGGAGGTGGCACTGGTAATTTGCTGACAGGTGTTTAACTATTTGGTGATGGATGTGGTCTGGCCCAGAGGAAGTGTTAGGACAGTTGGCAAGGGCTCTGAGAAATTCGCACTCACAGAATGGGGCATTATACAGCTCAGGTAGGTGTTGTTGATCCACCCACTGTTTTAGGGTATGAAAGATTGTAATTCTCAGATTCAGATGTTTGAGCATAATGCTATGGTAAACAACCTGCAATTGCATGTAAAGCGGTATAGCTAGTTCCATTCATTGAAATCCCAGGTATCCCTGCAGGTGTCTGACATCCATGAATGTACCTAATCCTAGTCCAAACCTGGGAAGGGGAGGTTGGTGTTTGAATGCGGGAGACGTACTGTTCCCAACACTCCTGCTTCCTTCTTTTAATTGGACGATAGACCCGGGCAAGGAGCCATTTGAAGGCAATGAGGTGCTCAAGGGATGGGTTCCATTTGCAACATTGCAGGGCCCACCTACGGTCTCAAATGCCTGCAGTGATTTCTGGAGACCACCAAGGAACTGTCTTCTGCCGTAGGCAACCTGAGGAACAAGGGACTGATGATGCAACTGTACAAACAATGGTAGCAGTAATGGTCTGGATCACCTCATCAATGTTTCCCTGCAAAGGAGATCCAACATTGGTATCAGAGGTGAAAGCGTCTCAGTCAGCCTTGTTAAGAGCCCATCTGGGCAAGCGTCCAGGTGAGTGATGCTGGGGGAGGGACAGGAAGTGTGGAAAGTGGTCACTACCATACAAATCGTCGTGAGCTCTGTAGTGGGTCGATGGTAGAAGGCCAGGACTGCTAAGTGAGAGGTCAATGGGCGAGTATGTACCATGTGCCAGCCACTATGAAATGAGTGGGGGCACCTGTATTTAGGATGCAGAGGTCAAGGTGAGTGAGTAAATTCTCGACATCTTTACCATGGCCAATAATCTTTGTTCCACCCCACAAAGGGTTATGGGTGTTAAAATCACCCAGAAGGAGAAAAGGTGGGGGGAATTGAGAATTTGGTGCAGCCAATACATGGTGTGGAACGTCACTACCTGGAGGAAGGTAGATATTTCAGATAGATATTGTCCTCACCCTGATAGCCACAGCTTCTAAATGGGTTTGCAGGGGCCCTTCGCTATAGACACAGGTTAAGGACATACATACATACATACATACATACATACTCCACCTGACATCCTGATTCAGTCAGTATGAGTCTTGCAATACCCTGATAGCCCCGAAGGGCAGGTGTCCGCATTGTTGGAAACCAGGATTCCTGAAGGGCAGTGCAAAAAGTAAGTGTAATGCTTACGAGTTGTCGTAACTCAGCCAGGTTAGGGGTAAAAACTGCCCCAATTCCACAGGAGGACGATGCTGTCAGTAATCTTGGAAGGCATGAAAGTCGCCTCTTGCGACAGGCATAGTCTGACCCCCCCCAACCCGCAGGGGGCGTATGTTGATAGATCTTCACGAACCAGCCACACGGCATTAGTGTGCACTGTTTATGTTGCCAATTTACCTTTGTGCATATCATTACCGGGAATTCAGTTTTTCTAGTAGTCTTTACACAAAACAATTTTAATAGTCCTATGCATTGTAGATACCACTTTGGAATGGTCAACAGAGAAGTCCCTATGACACTATTTTATTAATTTGAAAATTTAGTATAGTGTTATGTCCGCACTATAACACAACAAATATTCTGTGATAACCAAATTTATTTGACCTTCTGTCACTCAAAACAAAACTTAAGTTCGACTACACAACACTTCGCTGGCTGTAGTGCCAAGGAGAAATCAGTCACTAGCAGAGAATACAAGTCCAAACCACTGCCAACCAGTCGATACCGACGCGTCGCAAGTTTCCAGCCAGGGAGGCCACAGTACGGTTCGGTCGTTGTGAATCCAGCAGACGGGTAGTAACACAGTCATCGGCGAAGATTGAACTGGTTAAACGGGATCAGGGAGCTCGCTTAAATCCGCAGGTCCAGCCAATCAGAGTGTTGGTAGATGGCACCCTTATATGGTTGCTCACTCTGGTGGCAAGGGCAGCGCCGCCAGGGTAATCCGTATCGATAGTGGTGTGTACGCTGCTGCTAGCCCCACGACGACGCGTTCACTTGCGCCAGTTGTTGACATCGTGTGCGGCGCCAGCGGTACTCACTGTGTACTGCGCATGTTGTAGCACGCTGCGCCGGAGCTGATGGCTGCTGTGCGGAGGCTGATACGACATATAGGTTGGTGAATTTAACAGAAGTTTGGAAAAATGTTTCCACTTAAAAAACTATGTCATATGTCTGCACTGGCTAGTAAGAGGTCTGCAAAAGGCATATCAGTTTTACCAAATGATCACAATTTTTTTTTAAATGTAGTCACCTGAACATATTCTTGCCAGTCAGATATAACTGCTTCAGAGGTTTTAACACAATTTTACTAACTGTGTTTGCTGATATTACAGAAAGAAGTTTCAAGAATTTGAATGACCTGCCAGCCACCAGAAATTACAAAGTTGCTCCTAATCTCTTTCTTGGCAGTGACTTACCCACTCAATAATGTTCTTTCATCTCTATTTTCTTATGTAATGACATTAATAATATTTCGTACAATGCAGAATTGATCCAAAAATAGTTTATGAACTCTTTCAGGAATATGAGCCCAATTTCAATCAGTTCATTAACAAGTGACAAGTCACTTCACTTTTTCAACCATTTTCCAGGTAATTTACTCATTTTTGTTATTTTCTGTTGTTACTGCAAATATAATTGTGGCACACGTTTTCTTTTAGGTGTTCAACATCTTAACATTGTAAAATCGCATTGCCAACTCACAATACTGAGAGTAATATTGATGTTGGGTGGGCTGCTTCAGAGTACTGAAGATTTGACAAACTAGTATTATCAGCAAATGCTGTAATAAAATATTATATAGGACAGTATATGGAACAGTCTTGATCAACGTGATCACCTTCGAACTGTACTCCAATGACAACATGTGGAGATGATGGCACGTAGCAGGAACTGTGGATATCATCCACTGATGTTAACTGCCATCAGTACAGTGTACACTATTTCTGTAGTAACAAATTCTATCAGCAACATGAAGCTGTCACAGTTGTCTAAGACAGATCCCTGCCTCCAGCCCTCAATACTTGTAGTGCCGTGATCTACACACTGTCTCCACGAGAAGCACTCTGGGAAGATGAGATGCCCGAAGAGCTTACGTCGCGCCACCTGTTGAGACCCCATAACTGCCAAAGCACTTGCCATGTAGAGGATGGAATATTCACTGTGCCAGCCACTACTCTTCTTCTTCTTCTTCTTCTTCTTCTTCTTCTTCTTCTTCTTCTTCTTCCCAATACGTTTCTGCTTATGTAGGTCATTCCCAGAGCCTCTATCCGGCTTCTCTTTTCTCCCACAATCTGTCACTCAGCATCTGCTCCCACTGCAGTCCTCTTCGGCTGACATCACTCTTCACCTGGTCTCTCTACCTTGTTCATAGTTTTCCAGTTGGTCTTCATACAGGTTCTGTCCATTCTAGCGTTTTTCTTTGGAGTCTTTCTCATCTCATTTGTTTAATGTGGCCAAACCACTTAAGTCTATTTTTCTCTGTAGTTTCTTTTAGGAGACTGACCTAAAGGCTGTTTCATATTTTCTCAATCCTTATCCTGTCCATCTCATGATACCCTGGATGCCTTGTAGAAAGCACATCTGTCACTCGCATTCTGCTCAGGTCTTTCTTTGTCCAAGTCCAACTTTCTGATCCACAGGTCAAAAGTTGGCAGATAACATGACTTGTGTATCCCGATCTTTCCTAAGAGTTTATGTCAACAAGGTGGGAATCTCAGCATAGAATTAATAAATAAAGTTCCATGCCGTAGAGTTACAGGGGCACAAGTTCATTTCCAAATTCAGAACGTATTTCTCATACCCAAATATCTCATTTCTGAAATACAGGTAGCAGTACTTTTCCAGTCCACTGTCGATTTAGGCTGTTTTAAAAGGCTGCATGACCCCCGCCACAGCCAGATTCAAACTGTGCCAGTGCAACCTCGTGGGCAGCAAAATAAACAGCAAACAACTGGCACATACTAGCAACCAAGAGTTTAGTCTGCATGAGGCAGCTTCGAATACCAATGGCCACAGTTTCACAGACCAACGGCCACCATTTAAACCACGATGTCCTCTTTAAGGGGGCGGTACAATGCATAAGGAAAGAGCAATCTTACCACAAGAAGCCGGGTACTCGATAATACAAATGGCAGAACATCATGCCTCCCAGCACATCGACTCACCAGCCTTCTGGATGAGTCACAACACAGTCTGCGCAAAGGCATGGCTTCCACCTCAAAAAAAGCTCACCATACAATACAATCCTGCTCACGTAACGCAGCCATGCACGTGGGCCACCTACCACAAGATGCCCGTATGCTAGTACATCCCCTCTCTGTCTGAAAGCCACCAGCGATCACACGCTAAGCACTATGACCCCCCTCTGGCGATGTGCCAGAAGGAGAGCACGGCTCAACCTCCTCCTCCAAAGATGAAGTCGTGAGGGGGGGGGGGGGATGTAAGGGCGGGGTAGGGAGAGGGGCAATATCGAAGGATTTCAACATGACAGCTTAGGCTTTAATTTAACTGACATGCACCTGAATGAACCTATTGTTAACAAGGTTTTTAACCAGAAAGTTGACCGGACCCAGACACTTGTGGACCTGGTGTGGGCCAATAAAACAGGGGGCTAACTTACCAACAATAGGTGCTCTCCCGGTCACATGGGCGTTAAAAGTTACATACAAAAACCCAATCCCCCTACCTTTATTCGGACAGGCACCCCACCACAGTTATAACGCTGAGCTTGCCGGAGGTGTGCTCGATTATATTGCGCCTATCATTCTCCAAATTGTGCTTAATGTGATGCAGATACAAATTCGCTGGTCAGTGGTCTTTGATATTCCACAGATTGGCTAGGGGAGTATTAATTGGATAAGCAAGCATGAGGGAGGCAGGTGTCGTGCCGGAAGCCTCCTGCTGAGCAGTGTTAAAAGCGTTATTGAGCCACGGCAATGAAGAAACCCACTTGTTCTGCGTGTTGACATGATAAATAATTTAGGCTGCCTTTAGGTTCCGGTTAACACGCTCAGCAAACGAAGGCTGGGGATAGTAAGGTGTGGTGGTAACATGTTTGATGTCATTATTAAAGCAGAACCTGTGAAACCCTTTCGAAATAAAGCTGGGTGCATTGTCGCTAACCAGGGTCTTAGGGGGGCCAAAGAGAGTGAAAACTTTAGTAAGATGGTTAATAGTGCTACACGTCGTAATCTCCCTGCTGGGGAGGAGTCACGTGAAGCGGCTAAAGGCATCCATGATGACCAAAATATAACGGTTCCCATTCTTGGTCCTGGGTAACGGTCCCAAGTGATCAATGAACACCTTATCCATGGGTACCCCCATGGATTGCAATAATCCCTGACGAATATTATTTCCCGGTTTCCCGATCTTACAGGCCTCACATTGCCCAACTAATCGACAGACATCCTTATACATCGCGGGCCAGGCGACATGCTGGCACATTTTGGCGACAGTTTTCGCCACCTCTAAATGTCCACCTAGGAGTGAAGTATGAAAATACTTAAAGGTGGGTTGAACAAGGCTCTGGAGCAAGCGAATCCTATTCTGATTGGACCTGCCGAATCGTCGACACAGGACTCTTCTCTGTAAGGTATAACTGTGGACCTCCTCCCCATTCAACACGGCCCACCTAATGGGCCCCAAGATGGGATCCTGCGACTGTTGTTCTTTGAGGTTAACGACTAGTTCAGGGATCTCTAACAGGACAGTTCCAACGAGCGTTTTGGCTGGCGTCCTTTTTAAGATCTTCCCCTTTCTCCTCAAACATGTGTCTCAGCGCATTAGCGACCTGGTTCTCTGCCCCTTTAATATGGTGAACCTTAAAAGGAAAGGCCAATATGTGTACTGCCCACCTAGCAATACGCCCGGTTTTTCTGGGACTGGCTAATACCCAGCTTAATGCCCGGTTATCCATCTCGAGGTTGAACTCCCTATGCTCAAGATAGAATTTAAACTTCTCAAGGGCGAACAAAACAGCAAGAGCTTCACATTCGTACACGGAGTACTTCAATTCGACCTCACACAGACACCTAGAGGCGAAGGCAACAGGCGTCTATCCCCTTCAGCAATGCCAGCGCTTGAAGCATCGGTCTGGACAATGAATCGGTGATTGAAGTCAGAGATGGCCAAGACTGGGGGGTTGGTGACGGCAATTTTCAAGGCATCATAGGCGGCTTGTTAGCTCTCTCCCCAAATAAAGCTCACCCCCTTTCTTGCGTAAGTTGTTAAGTGGGGCAGCCAGCTGAGCAAAAGTGAGCACAAACTTCCTGAAATAATTGGCCATCCCAATGAAACTTGTGATGCCCTTCTTACTGGTGGGTGGGGGAAAATTTCTAAGACTGGTGGTCCGCTCCTGATCGATGCGGATTCCGTCATGAGAAACCAAATGCCTGAGGAAGGAAATTTGTTCTCTGGCCAAGGAGATCTTTGATGGTTTAACCATCAGACCAGCAGCCTGCAATCTCTCCAGAACGGACTCCAAATGATTTAAATGTTCAAAGGTCTTACTGTAGATAACTACGTCATTCAAATAATTATAAAGGAATTCAAACCTGATATCACCAAATACACTGTCCAACAGGCGAGACAGAACAGCAGCTCAGTCGACAATCCGAACGGGACTTGATTAAATTCAAAAAGATTACAGTCAGTACAAAATGTTGTAGCCTTTTTGGATTATTCTGCCAACGGAACCTGATAGTATGCCTGATTCAAGTCGAGGATGGTAAAATACGTAGCACCGGCAAACCAGGTAAAGCAGTTATGAAGGTCAGGAAGGGGAACGGACTCCAGAACCACCTTCCGGTTGCATTGCCGGTAGTCGACAACAAGCCAGTACTCTCGTCCCTGAGCCTTCGGGACTAAGAACATTGGAGAAGCGTAAGGGGAGGTAGATGGTCTGATAACCCCATCACGCAACATAGCGTCGACCTTCTGGCGTAGGATCTGCATTTTAGGAGGGGGTAACCAATAGGGGGCTTGGCGCACTGGGACATCATCAACCAAGCGAATTCTATATTCTATCCTATCGGTTACTCCCAATCTGTCGGTAAGAACGTCAGGATGACGTTTGAGCACCTCAAACAGTTGTTGAGCTTGGGGCCTCTGGAGGTGACCGAGCTGAAACTCAGGTGTAACCTTGTTGACCCAGCAAGGGACGCCGCTGACTAATCTCACAGGAACAAAACCCTTTTTCTGGTCGCGGCAAAATTTAAAGAAAAAGGTCCTGCTGTTGACGTCAAGGATAAGTGTGGTATGCTGAATAAAATCGCAGCCAAGCAACAGGGTAATGGGAAGTGTTCTCACCAAGAGTAATTGTACTGCACAGGAAAAACTCGCCACAAACAACTTGACCCGTACCTCTCCCAACAGGGGCAGCCTCTGCTCATTAACTGTTCAACATCTCTGGAAACTGTGAGATGAGGGTGGCAACTTACAGATCCTACAAAATTCAAGATACCAGTCCAGATCAAGCAGGGACACAGCGCTCCTGGAGTCAAGGAGACCACAAACGGGCTCTGATTGAGTAGAGCACACACAAAGGTAAGTTTCGAGGAATTAGTTGTTCCAACTTGAGCACAGCCTTTCGGTAACCTAGAACAATAGCCCCCCTGTTTCCTTTGGCGTCATTGAGCTCTTTTGGCTCCACGCTGCTCGAGGCAACTCCTGACAAGACGGGTGTCAGATCCGCACCTGAAACACCTCTGGTCAATTAACGACCAATGAGGCAACTGTGCTAGCTCAGACGAAAATTCAGGTGCCCTGGTCATGGAACTACTAAGGCCTCTCTGCTCATCAGCAACCCTAAGGGCCTCTATAGAGGTAGCCAACTCAGATAACTGGGAGTAGGTAGTAGGCCTCCCAGCGACCTGCGCCCTTGATCGATCCTCAGGTCTCATCCCTTGCAGAATAACCTCCACACTCCGCTGTTCGGCAACCTCCATACTTAAGGCACGTTCAGCAGTAAGAACTCTGTCGATATATAGTACTAACGGTTCAGATGGTCCCTGAACACGCCAATAATATCGGCGCTCCAATTTGTTACGGGCACAAGGTGAAAGCTTAGATGCAATAACGCAATAATACTCCATTGGAGGTAGGTGAGGTTGGTTGGTTTAAAAGAGGGGGAAAGGGACCAAACTACGACGTCATTGGTCCTTTGTTCCTAATAAAACAATACCACAAGAGTGAGAATAAAAAAGATGAGACATATAACACAAAACTGAAAAAAAGACCACAAGAACGAAGAAAAGGCAACAAACATTAAAAGAAACAACTGAGGACAAGAAAACAACAGATAGATGCAAGAAACAGTTAGAAGAGATTAAAACAAGGAAGCAGATAACAGTGGCTGGCCGATCACAAAAGTAAAAAGGAAAAGACAGCCACCCTGCAACACATTTAAACCCCCACCCTAAAAAAACCACTAGGGTAGAGGACACAGAGGGACAAAGGACACGCGCTAAAACTCAGATTGCATGATAAAACCCACCTTCATGGATGAAACGTAAAACCAAATCAGACGATGAGGCGTTGTCTGCTAAAATAAATGGTAACGAGTCCGGCAACCAAAGATGAAGTCGCAGGGCAGCCAAAGAAGGACAGAGCAAAAGAATATGGGCCACTGTCAACCGGGCGCTGCACTGACACTGAGGTGGATATTCATGGCGCAGGAGGTAGCCGTGGGTCGCCCAGGCATTGCCAACGCAGAGCGGGCCGAGAACCACAGAGTCCCTGCGAGAGGCACTCAACGAGGACTTCCAAACATTCTTGGTCCCCTTAATGGCTCTTAGTTTGTTGTGCGTACTGATATGTTGCCATTACGTCTCCCAAAGCTGAAAAACCTTGCAGCATAATAACAAATGCAGGTCAGTTGCAGGAATGCCCATCTCCAGAAATGGTTTCCCTGTAGCCTGTTTGGCCAGCCTGTCAGCAAGTTCATTTCCTGGGATTCCAATATGACCAGGGGTCGAGACGAACACCACTGAATGACTGGACCGTTCCACGGCATAGATGGACTCCTGGATGGACACTACCAAAGGATGACGAGGGTAGCACTGGTCGATAGTTTTCAGGCTGTTCAAGGAGTCAGTACATAAAAGAAAAGACTCCCCAGGGCACGAACGGAGATACTGAAGTGCACAAGAAATGGCCACCAGCTCTGCAGTGAATACACTGCAACCATTGGGTAAGGAATGCTGTTCAATATGGCCGCAGTGAACGTAGGCAAAGCCTATGCGACCATCAGCCATCGAGCTGTCGGTGTAAACCACTTCAGAGCCCCAGAACACTTCAAGAATCGAGAGGAAGTGACAGCGGAGAGCCGCAGGATTAACAGAGTCCTTAGGGCCACGTGACAGGTCCAGACGAAGCTGCAGCCAAGGCGTACACCATGGAGGCATATCTGAACGGACCGCAAATAAAGGTGGGAAAGGGAAGAACTTCAGTTCAGAGAGAAGGGACCACATGCGAACCATAATCATTGGCTCCGACCTAGGCTGCCGATGCAGGATATGGACTGCCGCGGGCAGGAAAAGGAGACCGTAATTCGGATGCTCAGGAGAGCTACGAATGTGTGCTGCGTAACTGGCGAGCAGTTGTGCATGTCTGATCTGCATTGGAGGGACCCCAGCCTCCACCAGTACTCTGGTCACCGGACTCGTCCTAAAAGCTCCTGTTGCTAGTCGAACCCGCAGTGGTGCATAGTGTGAAGTAAATGCAATATTGAGGGCGCTGCCGAACCATAAACCACACTACTATGGTCAATTCGAGATTGAACAAGGGCTCTGTAGAGCCTCAGCAACGTAGAGCCATTTGCACCCCAATTGGTGTTGCTCAGGCAATGGAGGGCATTGAGGTGCTTGCCAGCACTTCTGCTTAAGCCAACGAAAATGAGGAAGCCAAGTCAATCGAACATAGAAAACCAGTCCTAAGAATCAATATGTCTTTAGTACAGTGAGTGGATCGTCATTAAGGTAAAGTTCTGGGTCCGTATGACTGGTATGACGCTGACAGGAGTGCATGACATACGACTCTGGCGCTGAAAACTGGAGGCCGTGGGCCAGAGCCTATTACTGCACCTTGCGGATGGCTCCCTGTAGACGATGCTCAGCAACACCAGCACTGAAGCAGCACTACGAAATGCAGAAGTCATCTGCATACAGAGAAGGTGAGACGGATGGCTCAATAGTTGCTGCTAGAGCATTAATGGCCACTAAAAATAGAAACACACTCAATACGGAGTCCTGCAGGACTCCATTCTCCTGGATATGGATGGAACTATGGGAGGCAATAACTTGGACATGGAGCAACAGAAAGTTTTGGATAAAAATCGGGAGCGGCACCCGGAGACCCCACTTATACAATGTGCCAAGGATATGATGTCAGGTTGTATCATATGCTTTACATAAGTCAAAAAAAGATAGCAACCACGTACTGCCATATTGAAAAGGCGGTTCCGATGGCAGACTCCAGGGACACAAGATTACCAGTAGTAGAGCGATCCTGGTGGAAGCCGCTCTGGCATGCAGCCATTAGGCCACCTGACTCCAGGACGCAACCCAACCGCCAACATACCATACGTTCCAACAGCTTACAAATAATGTTGGTGAGGCTGATAGGCCAATAGCTATCCACATTAAGCGAGTTTTTACCGGGTTTGAGCACCGGAATGATGAGGGCAGGAGGGGAGGGGGGAGGGGGGGGGGGGTTATTCTCTGATGCAGAGGCTCGAGAAAAGTGCCCAGCAATCGCGCTAGTGTCAGTAGATAACAACATTTGTGGTAACACCAGTAGGGGTCCGGTACCCGAAAACATGTCTGATCTTTGCCCAGACTTGGGAAGGGGACGTACGGCATCCCAACACTCCTGCTTCTGTTGTTTGATAAGTTGGTGAATGCGTACATGGAGCCATTTAAAGGCTATGAGGTGCTCCAGAGAAAGGTGCCACTTATGCTGCTGTAGAGCTCGCCGACGCTCCTTAATTGATTCAGAGACTTCCGGTGACCACCAAGGGACTACCTTACACCGGGGGCACCCTAAAGAGCGAAGGATCACTTTTTCTGCCACAGAAACAATTGTTGTAGTCACCTGCTGAGCCATCACATCGATGTTACCATGTGGGGGTATTCTACAGTGACAGCAAAGGTGCAAGTTTCTCAGTCTGCCTTGTTTATAGCCCATCTGAGCAGGCATCCGTGGGCCTGATGCTGGGGCAGTGACAGGAAGATGGGGAAGTGGTCACTACTATACAGGTCGTCATGTGCTCTCCAGTGGATAGATGGGAGAAGTCCTGGGCTCCAAATTGATGAATCAATGGCCAAGTAACTACCACGAGCCACACTGAAATGTATGGTGGCGCCAGTATTTAAGAGCCAGAGGTTGAATTGATACAGTAAAGTTTTGACATCTCTGCCTCGGCCAGTAAGCACAGTGCCACCCCACAAGGGGTTATGGGTGTTAAAATCTTCCAAAAGTAGGAGAAGTTTAGGGAGTTTATCAATCAGTGCAGCTAATGCATTCGAGGGTACTGCACCATCTGGAGAAAGATATACATTGCAGACAGTTATTTCCTGTGTCATCCTTATTCTGACAGCCACAGCTTCAAGAGGGGTTTGAAAGGGCACAGTTTCACTAGAGACTGAGTTTAGAACTCCACCTGAGACTCAATTATAGTCGCTACAGTTCCTGTAATGTGCCTTATAGCCATGGAGGGCAGGGGTCCGCATTGCTGGGAACCAGGTTTCCTTGAGGGCAATGCAGATAGCAGGTGTATAGCTAAACAGTTGCCGTAGCTCAGCCAGGTGGTGGAAAAAACCGCCGCAATTCCACTGGATGATAACATCATCGTGAGACTGGGAAGGCATGGAACATTCATTCAGTGAGTTAGTTTATGCATCAGAGTCACCTGCTGCCACCGACTTATTGCCTGAGCAGTCTATATTCATTGTGTCTGAGGGTCTGTTGAGATCTAGGTCCTCAGCAGATGCCAAAATCTCCACCCCATCCACAGATGGAGAGCTTGTAGGTAGCAGTAGTGTGGGTGCCACCGCAATTTCCTTTGTCTTAGGGATTTTCTTTTTGGATTTCTCTCGCTGGTCCTTGGGGTTCCTTGGCTGGGAGACTTCACTGGCTCAGTCTCCGGGACTGAGGATGAGCATGAAGCCCTACAACCAGCTGCTTTTGGGCTCTTCAACCACTGGCAGGTGTCGTCTTTCCCACTAGAAGAAACCTGGGAAGGGAGTAACTCAAGGGACCCTTCCTAGCGAGAAAGGCCGAAGAAGACTTAGGCTTCTCTGGCTTAGAAGTGGGGACGGACGTCATGGATGGTTTGGGGAGAGGGGGGGGGGGGGGGGGGGGAGGGGGGTGTTGCACCCAAAATAGGTGGTGCAGGAGCAACAGGTAGGGAAATGCTCCCCACCATCAAGGGGGCAGGTGTAGTCTTCCAGGTCTGAGATGTGACTGGTGTTGGCAGAGCTGATACTGCCAGAACTGTTGTAACGGCGGCGTAAGGCGATGTCATATGCACAGGATGCAACCATTCAAATTTTCTCTTAGCCTCAGTGTAGGTCAGTCAGACCAGGGTCTTGTACTCCACAATTTTCCTTTCTTTCTGGAGAATCCTGCAGTCTGGCAAACAAGGCAAATGGTGCTCTGCACAGTTGACACAGATGGGAGGCGGGGCACATGGAGTATTGGGATGTGATGGGCGTCCGCACTCTCTGACCTTCTCGGGCAATGTATCACCCACTAAGGCCAAGATGAAGGCACCAGTGGCAATCTGATTATCCCTCAGATCCCGGTGGACACCCTGGACAAAATGAACACCTCGCCGCTCTAAATTGGCACACAGGTCATCGTCAGACTTCAAAAGAAGGTCCCTGTGAAATATGATACCCTGGACCATATTTAAGCTCTTTCGGGGCATGATGCTTACAGAAACATCTCCCAACTTGTCACAAGCGAGTAACGCCCGTGACTGGACAGAGGATGCTGTTTTGATCTAAACTAGCCCAAATCTCAATTTGGACCATCCCTTCACCTCCCCTAACTTGTCCTCTAAATGTTCAACAAAAAACTGAGTCTTCGTCATCATGTAAGATTCTCCATCAGCTCTCGAACATACAAGGTACCAGGGAGAATAAGATCCGCTGCTGTCCTTAGCCTCACATTCCTCCCATGGTGTGGCCAGGGAGGGGAATGATTTGGGGTCATACTTCTGTGCGTTGAATTGAGCTCATGAACACTTAGAGGCTGCTGGTGTTTCACCACAGGCAAGAGATGACGTACTATGCTTCATTACGTGTCATCTGCCCTGATGCCACCTACTCCGACCAGCGGCCCTCCCCACAGGTGCCCCCCAGCCGCAGCAAAGGCTACCTGGCAGGATGGCCATTGCCAAGAGTCCCGCTGCCCCAGTAGGATGGGCATCTACCCCTTGGCATACGTGGGGAGTTAATGGCGCAGGCATCAGCAGAGCGCTCCCTCTGTGGTCAGGGGGCGACAACGAACAGGGTACATAGTGCCCCACTGTAACGGATTGGCTACCATGCTGGATATCAGGTTCAAGAAAGTCCATGGCACTGCATAGTGCATGGTGGAAAACACACCCAGGAAAGTGTCCTCGCCCAAGAGATGAAGAATGGGTGGCACTGCAATCCAACGACAGGAAGTGGGCCAAAGATCTCAATGGACGATGGACACAATGCACCATGTAAGGCGCCCTTCCCTAATTGGCTCGCTCTTCGGGAAAATTTTGAAAAATGGAGGTCAAACCCTACAGGGAACCATCACATAAAGGCCGAAACGTGTGAAACTCCTCTTAGTCGCCTCTTACGACAGGCCGGAAGGCCTCGGGCCTATTCTTACTAGAGATGGGTAGTTCGCGAACGAACGGGTGCAAAGGAACGGTTCACCAAGATGAACGAAAGGACCGAGGAACGAATTCCAAGGAACGATCGGTTCATAGTTCACTTCGGTCGCGGCGGTCACTTCGGCAGTTCTCGTTCCAGCCTCGGTCGCATGCTCGTCTCAGTCTCGGTCTCGGTCTCCCTCGGCCGCAATCATCGTTCTTCGCATGACCACCTGTCTCGGTTCCACTGCCAACTGCTCCTAGTTAGTTCAGTATCCAGCCTATTTCACATGTGTTCCAAACTGTTCTTGCACTTGGTTCTGGCTATTTAGCGTCCACGACCAGTAATCAAAAAGTATTTTATAGTTACGTAAATTACATAAAAATTACGTTGTATGTAATAGGTATGTCTTTTCAGGTAACAAAAGGGCATTTCAGCTAACTTCATTATATCGATGAACAGCAGAAGACATACTTATAACAA